>NC_090730.1:144263076-144378076 GCF_036898095.1 Palaemon carinicauda
CAAACCTCTGTGGCGGAGAACTGAGGCCAACATGCTCCTATATCCTTTAATCGTAGGTGCTGAAAGGGATCTCTCATTCCTAAGATGTAGAAGGAAGTCAGCTATTTGGATCACAGAGGTATTGGTAGAGGATATTGAATTGGCTCTACACCAGCTTCGGAAGACCTCCCACTTAGACTGGTAGACTCTAAGAGTGGAAACTCTTCTAGCTCTGGCAATCGCACTGGCTGCCTCCTTCGAAAAGCCTCTAGCTCTAGCGAATCTTTCGACAGTCTGAAGGCAGTCAGCCGAAGAGCGTGGAGGTTTGGGTGCAACCTGTCTACGTGAGGTTGACGTAGAAGGTCCACTCTTAGAGGTAGAGTCCTGGGGAAGTCGACTAGCCATTGAAGTACCTCTGTGTACCATTCTCTTGCAGGCCAAAGGGGAGCAACCAGCGTCAGCCGTGTCCCTTCGTGCGAGACGAATTTCTGCAGAACTTTGTTTATTATCTTGAACGGAGGGAATGCGTACAGGTCGAGATGGGACCAGTTCAGAAGAAAAGCATCCACATGAACCGCTGCAGGGTCTGGAACAGGGGAACAATAAAGCGGAAGTCTCTTGGTTATGGAGGTGGCAAACAGATCTATGGTAGGTTGACCCCACAAGGTCCAAAGTCTGTTGCACACACTCTTGTGGAGGGTCCATTCCGTGGGAATGACCTGATTCCTTCTGCTTAGGCGATCCGCTGAAACATTCATATCGCCCTGGATGAACCTCGTGACCAGAGTGAGGTTTAGACCTCTTGACCAAATGAGGAGGTCCCTTGCGATCTCGTAAAGGCTCCTCGAATGGGTCCCTCCTTGCTTGGAGATGTAAGCCAAGGCTGTGGTGTTGTCTGAATTCACCTCCACCACTTTGCCTAGCAGGAGGGACTTGAAGTTCAACAGGGCTAGATGAACTGCTAGCAGTTCCTTGCAGTTGATGTGGAGTAATCCTTGTTCCTTGTTCCATACTCCCGAGCATTCCCGTCCGTCCAAGGTCGCACCCCAGCCCGAGTCCGATGCATCTGAGAAGAGATGAAGATTGGGGGTCTGGATGGCCAATGATAGACCCTCCTTGAGAAGGAGATTGTGCTTCCACCACAGGAGAGTGGTCTTCATCTCTTGGTTGATAGGGATAGAGACTGCTTCTAGAGTCGAGCCCTTGTCCCAATGAGCAGCAAGATGGAATTGAAGAGGGCGGAGGTGGAGTCTTCCTAGCTCGACAAACAGGGCCAGTGATGAGAGGGTCCCTGTGAGACTCATCCACTGTCTCACTGAGCAATTGCTCCTCTTCAGCATGCTCATGATGCACTCTAGGGCTTGGCTTATCCTGGGGGCCGATGGAAAAGCCCGAAAATCCTGACTCCGAATCTCCATTCCCAGGTACACAATGGATTGGGAGGGAATGAGTTGAGATTTCTCTATATTGACTAATAGACCTAGGTCTCTGATTAAGTCTAAAGTCCAATTGAGGTTCTCCAGACAACGACGACTCGTGGAGGCTCTCAACAGCCAGTCGTCTAGGTAGAGGGAGGCTCTGATGTTCGACAAGTGTAGGAATTTCGCTACATTCCTCATCAGATGAGTAAAGACCATAGGAGCTGTGCTTAGGCCAAAACACAGGGCTTGGAACTGATAGACAACCTTTCCGAAAACGAATCTCAGGAAAGGTTGGGAGTCTGGATGAATGGGAACGTGAAAGTATGCATCTTTCAAGTCCAACGAGACCATCCAGTCCTCCTGTCTGACCGCTGCTAAGACCGACTTGGTCGTCTCCATCGTGAACGTCTGCTTGGTGACATACTCGTTGAGAGAGCTGACGTCCAGCACCGGTCTCCAACCTCCTGTCTTCTTGGCCACAAGAAAGAGACGGTTGTAGAAGCCCGGGGATTGATGGTCCCGGACTATAACCACTGCCTTCTTCTGCACAAGTAGCGACACCTCCTGTTGCAATGCTAGCCTCTTGTCCTCTTCTTTGTAGTTGGGAGAGAGGTTGATGGGCGATGTGGTCAGAGGTGGTTTGAGGCAGAATGGAATCCTGTAACCGTTCCTCAGCCAACTGACAGACTGTGCGTCTGCACCTCTCTTCTCCCAGGCTCGCCAGAAGATCTTGAGTCTGGCTCCTACTGTTGTCTGGAGAAACGGAGAGTCAGTTCTTTCCCTTAGATGTCCTGGATCCTTTCCTAGACTTGCTCCTGTGAGAGTCTGGACGGGAGCTTCCTCGGCTGGGGGCTCTACCACGAAAGGGTGGTATGAACCTCGTAGCCGGGGTATCAGCTACTGGGGAGCGATAAGTCTTGGGGACTGAGGTGGCAACCTTAGACTTACGAGCCGATGAGGCTACAAGATCGTGCGTGTCCTTTTGTATCAGGGCAGCAGACAAGTCCTTAACTAGCTCTTCGGGAAAGAGGAACTTCGAGAGCGGAGCAAAAAGGAGTTGTGACCGTTGGCAAGGTGTAATACTGGCGGAAAGGAAGGTACACAGTTGTTCCCTTTTCTTCAACACCCCTGATACAAACAACGACGCTAGCTCGCCCGATCCATCTCTGATGGCCTTATCCATGCAGGACATTAATAGCATGGCAGAATCTTTGTCCGCAGGAGAGGTTTTCTTGCTGAGGGCCCCCAGGCACCAGTCGAGAAAGTTGAACATTTCAAATGCTCTGAACATCCCTTTCAGTAAATGATCCAGGTCTGAGAAGGTCCAACAAACCTTCGAGCGTCTCATAGCAGTTCTCCGAGGCGAGTCCACCTGACTTGAGAAGTCAGCCTGGGCAGAGGCAGGTACTCCCAAGCCTGGTGCTTCCCCTGTGGCATACCAAACGCTCGCTTTCGAAGTGAGCTTCGTTGGAGGGAACATGAAGGAAGTCTTGCCAAGGTGTTGTTTAGACTGCAGCCACTCCCCTAAGATCCTTAAAGCCCTCTTGGAGGATCTAGCTAGGACAAGCTTAGTATAGGAGGACTTAGCTTGTTGTACGCCCAGCGAAAACTCAGATGGTGGAGAGCGGGGAATAGCAGAGACAAAGTGGTCTGGGTAAATCTCCCTGAGTAGAGCCAAGACCTTACGAAAATCAATAGACTGTGGAGAAAGCTTAGATTCGTCCACGTCTGATGAGGGATCAAGGTGTGCCTCCTCATCATCCGACACCTCATCAGCAGAGTGTAGCGAAGAGATCGGACAAGAATGCTGAACCGCAGAGTCAGAACGGGTAGGAACAATAACAGTGGTTTCCTCTTCCAGTAACTGTTGAGGGAAAACCTGAGGCTCAGACTGCAAAGGCTGAACAACAGACGAAGCAGAAGGCAGGCGCATGGGTGAAGGAGGTTGACTCCTAGCAAGAGAGGTTGAACCCAAGGATTGCACTTGCTGAGCGGAGGACGGAGGCGGAGTAGCCCGTTCCTGTTCCTGTGAGATGAGCGGAGCATGATGAGGTTGAGGCTGCGCAGAACAAGGTAAAGTTCTCGCAAGCTGAGGCTCCTGAGGCGCAAGTCCAGGGTGTTGAGGAGCTTGCCTTGAGGAGGGTTGAGCTCGCTGCAGCGATGGCTGAGCAGACTGACTCACGGAAGGGAGAGGTTGTTGTACCCCAACCGAGAGTTGCACCACTGGTGGAGCAGCAAGGGGAGGCGGAGGAAGAGTGGAATAACTCTCCTGATCCCAAAGCAAAGGTTGCCTTAAAGAAGGCTGAGGCTGAACACCACTGGGAACAGCGAACTCCGAAAGTGGCTCAACATCGTACGCCTGGCAGATGGTGCTGCGACCAGGCGGAGCAAGCGCAGGCGGGGCGAGCACAGGCGGAGCGAGAACAGGCTGAGGGAGTGTAGGCGGAGGCGGAGGTGCAACACTCTCAGCGCGACACTCACGCATCAAGTCCGAAAGCTGAGCTTGCATGGACTGAAGCAGGGTCCACTTGGGATCGGCAGAAACGATAGCAGACTGAGGTAAAGCCTTAACAGTCGAGCTCTGTTGTGGCAGAACCTTACTCCTCTTGGGCGGAGTACAGTCGACAGATGACTGAGGCGAGTCAGAGCTGAGCCAATGACTGCAACCTGGCTGAGCACTCGCGGACTGGACTCTACGTTTAAGCGGTCTCGAGACCTGAGACCAACGTTTCTTCCCTGACAGTTGATCAGCGGACGAGAAAAAGATGGGCTCAATCGTCTGCAGGTGGGAGTGACGGTCTTTGGAAGACACGCCCGCAACCACCGATGATAGTTCTGTGCGCCTAACAAGGCCTGCCGAACCCTTAAGCCCTTCGACATTGCTTCTCCCCTGGGCATGGGAGCTTGCAAGAGGTCCCGGACTGGGAGGACGACTGGCTCGCACAGAAAAATCCTCACGCACCACACTGGCACCACTAGCACTTGGCACTGCACCGACACTAGCACTCGTCACAGCACTGGCACTAACTCCACCCACTGCACTCTTGACCTTCAGTTCTTTAACTTCGGCCATCAGAGACTTATGGTCACTTACCACTGATTCTACTTTATCGCCTAAAGCCTGAATAGCACGCAAAACAACTGACATATCAGGCGGAGGGCACACAGTAGGTTCGGGGGTAGCCACTACAGGGGTAGGAAAAGGTAGGGGATCATGAGGTGAGGAAAACATAGAAGAGTGAGAAGAACTCCTCCTAACTCTACCTCTCTCTAACTTAGTTGAATATTTTAAAAGACGGACAAATTCCAATTCCGAAAGTCCGGCGCATTCCTCACATCGATTTTCTAACTGACAGGGCCTGTCCCTACAGTCAGAACAAGCGGTGTGAGGATCTACCGAGGCCTTCGGAATACGCCTATTGCAAGACCTACATCGTCTATGGGAGGGGGCTTGCGAAATGTCAGACATCTTGTAATCCAAAGAGTTAGCCAAAGGGGGATCCAAAAACAAGCAAAATTCGTTAACCGTTATATCAGTATTATATAAAAGCTATCTAGCTAATATAAGAAGGATTCCAGTAAAGCGACAGCCGTTAATCTGAGAGAATACTTCACCAAATATCCGTGAATAAACTCGAAGACCATAAGCGTATCCCAGAACGTCTAGCCGGAAGCACGACAGAGGAATAATTGAGGAGGTGTTAACAACAAGTAATTGAGTACCTGGCCACAGGTGGCGCTGGTAAGTACACCCCCTTCTAGTATTGTGATAGCTGGCGTATCCCTCCATAGAATTCTGTCGGGCAACGGAGTTGACAGCTACATGATTATCGGGTAAGTTTAATATTGAAAACTATTCTTTCAACATAGGATTGGTCTCAGCAAAAGACTGGGCAAGGGTACACAAGATATGTTGGAAATTAACTACTGTATAATATATACAATAGTTTTCTATCTGCAGTATATAGTCTACTGCAAATATACTGATTACTGTATAATCATGTACTGTAGTTCAGCTGGCATATAGCCGGCATAGCTAGTCCCTGACGGCACAGTCCGCCAGCATACTAGCTGATAGAGAGAGAGAGAAAGCATTGAGTGAAGGACTGCCTTATCACTATGTATGTATACACTAAATAAGGATGTAAGTATATAACTTACTGCCTTCCCCCAGAAAGAAGGTTCAAATGGAAGGGGAGAATGCATCGTTCAGGTTTCCATCCAACCACAAGGACCGTTGCCGGCAAATGGCCGGTTGGTTAGTACCCGGCGGCACTGGTACAGTCGGCATGCCGCGGACTGAGTAAGTACCTGTCGGCGCCGGCCAGATTAGTACAACGGTTACAGGACTTGTGGACGGCAGTCCAAGGGAGGACTGAAGAACCTTGGTGACAGAAGGGTCTCTCACGGGCAGCCGTCATGGCCGGCACAACCTCCCCGGATCCTTGTCCATAAGGGAAAGCTGAGTGACTAAACAGCTGCTATGTAGGAGCCCGGCCGGCCCCACAACCCGCCGGCCAGTGGTGAGATTGCGGGATGACGGCCATAGCTAAAAGGAAAGAGAGGGGCAGGGAAAAGGGTCCTGTATAAAGTGTAGAAGGCGGCGGCAATGTTGCCGCCCCCACTACACAAGGGAAAAACTCTGTTTCAGTATCAGCGCCGTCTTAGGCGGCAGAAGAATGTCTATTCTTCAACCTAGGGTCTGCCGAAATAGTGTTAGGAGGGGCCGGCAGGTTTGCCGCCCCCTCTCAACAAGGGAGAAACATCGTTTCAGTGCCGGCGCCATCCTAGGCAGAAGAATGTCTATTCTTTAGCCTAGGGTCTGCCAGCACAGGACTAGTCTTCTAAACCGCAGGGAGAAGGTGGTGGCATCATACCACCACCCCAGGTGCAGTTTAGGGAGGCTTAGCCTCCTATGCCGGCGGCTATAAGCCGGCAGGGGAGTGACTACTCACCCTGCCGCCGGCAGAAAAACTGAATACTCTGAGATTCTGTCAAAAACCAAAGCCGGACACTCGCCGGCAAAGGTGGGAGACAGAAAAACCCTAGCTTAGTCCAGCCGGAGTGAACTACTCTATGACAAGACCAGAAAGGGTTGCCGCCTGCGGCGGCACTCGGAGGGAAAGAGGGATTACCCTGAATTCTCCACAGGAGACAAGTATCGAGTTATATAATTCTATGAGATAAGTAAAACGATACAAAAGGGTAAGTGGGGAAATGTCTGAAAGTATACATCGCCTAGGCTAGGTAGCCTAGGCAAGACAAGATCTGGGTTACCTAAATCAACAAAAAGGAAAATTATGCATACCGTAAATATCTTTACTAGTATAATTATGCCTATATAGATTTCATAATTTATTAATGCTATTTAAACCGGGAAAGTCGTTCTGCTAACTAAATAACACATGCATAACGAACAACAGTGCCCATGGCGCCTCCGGTAACAGGCCTAGCTCCTAAGCACAATAAATTACTCTAATTTCATTGTGAAACAGGAGCTAACTGAAAATATATACACTGTAAAGAATCAATACTCAACTTTCCAGAGGCAAAAGAAGCTGGAGATTGCATAATAATCCTCACAAAATCGATCAATAACGTTAGATCAACAGGGAACATCACCGAGCGAAATCGCTACAAAAATAGGAATAACCGCCATCTTGGATATGGCGCCATCTAGATACTCAATAGTAGTATGGGAGGAAGGGTAACCTTGATAACGGCTCCCCTTCTAATTTGCCACTCTTCCCCCTCGAGGTGAAAAAGCTATTTGGGGTGAAGATTGCTATGTGTCGAATCAAGATATAGGTCCCCTGATTTATGCGATATCCTTAAGAGAAATTTTAAGGATATTCGTGCCAGGAGTTAGAATTCTGGAGACCTAAAGGTAAATTCTCTGGGAATATCACTGTAGTTCAAATATCCCTTGGAAGCTACTTATAGGAACCTTCCATCAGGACAACATGGCTTAAGCCCCCCCCCCAAAAAAAAAAAAAAAAAAACCATTGCATTTTTTAAGGGGCCTGGCCGGAATGCCAATATATGGGGGTATAGGAATAAAATCACAAAATCCCTAAAAATTCACTGAGCTTCGTATGCATTGGAGAATGCATATACAAAATATTTTGTCAAAATTCCTCTTGATTTCATAGTTATTGTACAGCATAATTAGTAAAAATAACTTGATAAATAAAAGACATTGTTCCCTACAAGAAAATGCAGTATTTTTTCTGTTATCGTAAATTCTGAAAAATAATCCATTTTAATGTAAAAACAAATTGTGAGCAATGGCATCTGTATAGACTCCATAAGTCACAAGACTATAGTAATTACACCCTTCGGCCTTCAGTCCTACCACAAACCTCATAGAGTACACACGTTTGAGTTTGAACCTCTGACATTCACTCGTTTTTACTTCTGTTTACATCTCGCTAATATAAGGAAGAAGGAAATTTGCTTTAATAAGAGTTCAGGAATGGGTAATATCGGCGAAATTAGCGGATTGTTAGTGAAGGAGAGAGATGATGGAGCGACCGAGACGTCTTGCCTAAGAAGCAAGATATTGAGCAAAGGGATCTTTATTTATGATTATATTATAATAAATAACTTTGTTTTGGTTTATAATACCCAAAAATTAACAAAATTCATAATAATTATAATTTATTAATATGTTATTTTCATTAGTAAAATAAATTTTTGAATATACTTACCCGATGATCATGTAGCTGTCAACTCCGTTGCCCGACAGAAATCTACGGTCGGGATACGCCAGCGATCGCTATACAGGTGGGGGTGTACACAACAGCGCCATCTGTGGTCAGGTACTCAAGTACTTCTTGTCAACAAGACCTCAATTTTCTCCTCGGTCCACTGGTTCTCTATGGGGAGGAAGGGCGGGTCCTTTAAATCATGATCATCGGGTAAGTATATTCAAAAATTTATTTTACTAATGAAAATAACATTTTTCAATATTAATCTTACCCGATGATCATGTAGCTGATTCACACCCAGGGTGGTGGGTGGAGACCAGCATACATGTTAACAAAGAAGCTAAGTATCCCGTATTACATTTTATTAGTTATTCATAATAACAATATAAAATAAATAAGTACCTGGTAAGGAAGTCGACTTGAACCATTACTCTGCCTTTATTAAGTACGTCTTCCTTACTGAGCGTAGCGGTCCTCTTAGGATGCTGAACAACTCTTAGGTGCTGAAGTATAAAGGGCTGCAACCCATACTAAAGGACCTCATCACAACCTCTAACCTAGGCGCTTCTCAAGAAAGAATTGACCACCCGCCAAATCAACCAGGATGCGGAAGGCTTCTTAGCCGACCGTACAACCCAAAAACAACAATAAAAAGTATTCAAGAGAAAGGTTAAAAAAGGTTATGGGATTATGGGAATGTAGTGGCTGAGCCCTCACCTACTACTGCACTCGCTGCTACGAATGGTCCCAGGGTGTAGCAGTTCTCGTAAAGAGACTGGACATCTTTGAGATAGAATGATGCGAACACTGACTTGCTTCTCCAATAGGTTGCATCCATAACACTCTGCAGAGAACGGTTCTGTTTGAAGGCCACTGAAGTAGCCACAGCTCTCACTTCATGTGTCCTTACCTTCAGCAAAGCAAGGTCTTCTTCCTTCATATGAGAATGAGCTTCTCTAATCAGAAGCCTGATGTAGTAAGAAACTGCGTTCTTAGACATTGGTAGCGAAGGCTTCTTAACAGCACACCATAAGGCTTCCGATTGTCCTCGTAAGGGTTTAGACCTTTTTAGATAGTACCTAAGAGCTCTGACTGGGCAAAGTACTCTCTCCAGTTCGTTACCCACCAAGTTGGACAGGCTAGGGATCTCGAACGATTTAGGCCAAGGACGTGAAGGAAGCTCGTTTTTAGCCAAAAAACCGAGCTGCAAGGAACATGTAGCCGTTTCAGATGTGAAACCTATGTTCCTGCTGAAGGCGTGGATCTCACTTACTCTTTTAGCTGTTGCTAGGCATACGAGGAAAAGAGTTTTTAATGTGAGGTCCTTAAAAGAGGCTGATTGGAGCGGTTCAAATCTAGATGACATAAGGAACCTTAGGACTACGTCTAGATTCCAGCCTGGAGTGGACAACCGACGTTCCTTTGAGGTCTCAAAAGACCTAAGGAGGTCCTGAAGATCTTTGTTGGTGGAAAGATCCAAGCCTCTGTGGCGGAAAACCGCTGCCAACATACTTCTGTAACCCTTGATCGTAGGAGCTGATAGGGATCTAACGTTCCTTAGATGTAACAGGAAGTCAGCAATCTGGGTTACAGTGGTACTGGTTGAGGAAACTGCATTGGCCTTGCACCAGCTTCGGAAGACTTCCCATTTAGATTGATAGACTCTGAGAGTGGATGTCCTCCTTGCTCTGGCAATCGCTCTGGCTGCCTCCTTCGAAAAGCCTCTAGCTCTTGAGAGTCTTTCGATAGTCTGAAGGCAGTCAGACGAAGAGCGTGGAGGTTTGGGTGTACCTTCTTTACGTGAGGTTGACGCAGAAGGTCCACTCTTAGAGGGAGAGTCCTGGGAACGTCGACCAGCCATTGCAGTACCTCTGTGAACCATTCTCTCGCGGGCCAGAGGGGAGCAACCAACGTCAGCCGTGTCCCTTTGTGAGAGGCGAACTTCTGAAGTACCCTGTTGACAATCTTGAACGGCGGGAATGCATACAGGTCGAGATGGGACCAATCCAGCAGAAAGGCATCCACGTGAACTGCTGCTGGGTCTGGAATCGGAGAACAATACAATGGGAGCCTCTTGGTCATCGAGGTAGCGAACAGATCTATGGTTGGCTGACCCCACAGGGTCCAAAGTCTGCTGCAAACATTCTTGTGAAGGGTCCATTCTGTGGGGATGACCTGACCCTTCCGGCTGAGGCGATCTGCCATGACATTCATATCGCCCTGAATGAACCTCGT
This sequence comes from Palaemon carinicauda, assembly GCF_036898095.1. Classification (NCBI taxonomy): domain Eukaryota; kingdom Metazoa; phylum Arthropoda; class Malacostraca; order Decapoda; family Palaemonidae; genus Palaemon; species Palaemon carinicauda. Next base: position 144,273,422 of record NC_090730.1, read on the forward strand.
TACCAGCGTGAGCCTTCAATCTTTTGACCAAATGAGGAGGTCCCTTGCGATCTCGAACAACTTCCTCGAATGAGTCCCCCCCTGCTTGGAGATGTAAGCCAAGGTTGTGGTGTTGTCGGAGTTCACCTCCACCACCTTGTTTAGCTGGAGGGACTTGAAGTTTATTAAGGCCAGATGAACCGCCAACAACTCCTTGCAATTGATGTGAAGTGTCCTTTGCTCCTGATTCCATGTTCCCGAGCATTCCTGTCCGTCCAATGTCGCACCCCAGCCCGAGTCTGATGCGTCCGAGAAGAGACGGTGGTCGGGGGTCTGAACAGCTAACGAAAGACCTTCCTTGAGAAGAATGCTGTTCTTCCACCACGTTAGAGTAGACCTCATCTCTTCGGAAACAGGAACTGAGACCGTCTCTAGCGTCATGTCCTTTATCCAGTGAGCAGCAAGATGATACTGAAGGGGGCGGAGGTGGAGTCTCCCTAACTCGATGAACATGGCCAGCGATGAAAGTGTCCCTGTTAGACTCATCCACTGCCTGACTGAGCATCGGTTCCTTCTCAGCATGCTCAGGATGCACTCTAGGGCTTGGTTGATCCTTGGGGCCGACGGAAAAGCCCGAAAAGCTCGACTCTGAATCTCCATACCCAGGTAAACAAGGGTCTGGGATGGGACGAGCTGGGACTTCTCTAAATTGACCAGGAGGCCCAGTTCCTTGGTCAGATCCATAGTCCATCTGAGATTCTCCAGACAGCGACGACTTGTGGGAGCTCTTAAAAGCCAGTCGTCTAAATAGAGGGAGGCTCTGATGTCTGCCAAGTGAAGGAATTTCGCAATATTCCTCATCAGTCTCGTAAACACAAGAGGTGCCGTGCTTAGGCCAAAGCACAGGGCTTGGAACTGGTACACAACCTTTCCAAAGACGAATCTTAGGAAAGGTTGGGAGTCTGGATGGATGGGGACGTGAAAGTATGCGTCTTTCAGGTCTAACGAGACCATCCAGTCCTCCTGCCTGACCGCTGCTAGGACCGACTTGGTCGTCTCCATCGTGAACGTCTGCTTGGTGACATAAGCATTGAGAGCACTGACGTCCAGCACCGGTCTCCAACCTCCTGTCTTCTTGGCTACAAGGAAGAGACGGTTGTAAAAGCCCGGGGATTGATGATCCCGGACTATGACCACTGCTTCCTTTTGTAGCAAGAGCGACACCTCTTGTTGCAACGCTAGCCTCTTGTCCTTCTCCTTGTAGTTGGGAGAGAGGTTGATGGGAGATGTAGTTAGAGGGGGATTGAGGCAGAACGGAATTCTGTATCCCTCCCTTAGCCACTTCACAGACTGAGCGTCTGCACCTCTGCTCTCCCAAGCTTGCCAGAAGGTCTTGAGTCTGGCTCCTACTGCTGTCTGGAGAGGAAGGCAGTCAAAACTTGCCTTTTGCGGACTTGGAACCCTTCTTGGACTTGCCACGGTGACTGTCTGCACGGGTACCTCCTCTGCTGGAGGTTCTGCCACGAAAGGGCGGGATGAACCTAGAAGCAGGTGTATCAGCTGCTAAAGGGCGGAAGGGTCTAGGCACGGAAGGTAAGGGTTTAGCCTTACGTGCAGAAGAAGCCATGAGGTCATGCGTATCCTTCTGGATAAGAGAGGCAGCCATCCCCTTAATCAACTCCTCCGGAAACAGACACTTGGAGAGAGGAGCAAACAGCAACTCTGACTTCTGGCAAGGAGTGATACCAGCAGATAAGAACGAGCACAGATGTTCTCTCTTCTTGAGGACCCCTGATACATATGAAGCCGCAAGTTCACCAGACCCATCCCGTATTGCCTTGTCCATGCTGGACATGATCAGCATGGCCGAGTCCTTGTCAGAAGGGGAAGTCTTCCTGCTTAAGGCTCCCAAACACCAATCGAGGAAGTTGAATATCTCGAAGGCACGAAAGACTCCCTTCAACATATGATCAAGATCGGAAAAGGACCAGCAGATCTTCGAACGTCTCATAGCCAACCTGCGGGGAGAGTCAACCAGACTTGAGAAGTCGGCCTGGGCAGAGGCAGGAACCCCCAAGCCAGGTTCCTCTCCCGTGGCATACCAGACGCTCGACTTAGAAGCCAGCTTGGGAGGAGGAAACACAAAAGAGGTCCTTCCCAGTTGCTTCTTGGAATGCAACCAGTCCCCCATAACCCTCAAAGCTCTCCTTGATGATCTGGCGAGAACAAGCTTGGTGAAGGCAGGCGCAGCAGACTGCATGCCCATAGCAAACTCGGAGGGCGGAGAACGAGGGGTTGCAGACACAAAGTGTTCAGGATACAATTCTCTGAACAAAGCAAGGACTTTGCGAAAGTCTAAGGAGGGTGGCGAAGACTTGGGTCCTTCAACATCAGAGTGAGGATCATCCAGATGAGCAGCTTCATCCTCCGATACATCCTCATCCGAAAGTTGAGTTGTGAGGGGCAAAGGCAGAGCAGCAAGCTGAGCGGCTGAATCCTGCAGAACGGGTGCATGCGTACCTGCGGATCCATCATCATGCCTCTGCTGGACAGACTGTGAGCTGGCAACAACAAAAGCAGAGGGCCGGTGTGTGGGAGGGTCTGCGGTGGGCTGAGGAGCATGCGGTATGGTATGCAGAGCATGAGGTAAGGCATGCGGCTCATGCTGCATGGTATGCGGCTCATGCTGCATGGTATGCGGCTCATGCTGCATGGTATGCGGAGCATGCTGTAAGGTCTGCAGAGCATGCTGCATGGGCTGAGGAGAATGCCGCATAGTGCTGGAACCCGGCAACTCCTGATGCGGCAGCTCACGCATGTTAGCAGATGGTGCAGCAAGAACATGCGTCTGGCAGTGAGGACTGCGCATCGGTGGAGGAGCTCTCACAGGTGGGGTGTGGGAGCAGGCAGCCGCAGTATCTGCTGAGCGCACAACCTCTGCGGGTTGTAGGTTAACAGGAGAGGTGTTAACCTTCTCGGCATGATACTCCTGCATAAAAGCCGCAAGCTGAGACTGCATAGTCTGCAGCATGGACCACTTAGGGTCTACTGTGGCTGGAGCAACAACAGACGGAGCAGAGGCCTGTTGAGGGACCACTCTACCTCTCTTGGGAGGTGTGCAGTCATCAGATGACTGCGGCGAGTCCGAACTGACCCAGTGGCTACACCTGGGCCGTTGGACTAGCTCGGAAGGGACCTTACGTTTGAGCGGTCGTGAGACCTTGGTCCACCGTTTCCTCCTGGAAACCTCTTCCACAGACGAGGAATGTAAGGGCTCATTCGTCTGGGAGTGGAAGGGACGATCCTTAGCAGATGCGTCCGCAACCACTGAGGATACATCCGTGCGCCGATCAAGGCCTGCCGAACCCTTTGGTCCTTCGACATTGCTTCTCCCCTGGGCTTGGGAGCTTGCAAGAGGTCCCGGACTGGGAGGACGACTGGCACGCACAGATGTACCCTCATGCGCAACACTGACACTGACACTATGCACAGCACTAGCACTTCCCACTGCACTCTTCGCTTTCAGCTCTCTGACATCTGCCAAGAGCTGATTGCGGTCACTAACCAACGACTCCACCTTATCACCGAGAGCCTGAATGGCACGCAACATATCAGCCATTGCAGGCTGAGCACTCGTAGCAGGTTCGGGAGTCACCACCACAGGGGAAGGAAAAGGATGAGGGGCATGGGGAGAGGAAAAATCCACAGAGCGAGAAGAACTCCTCCTATCTCTCTCCTTCTCTAACCTACGTGTATATCTGAGGAATTCATTAAAATCGAATTCCGAAAGCCCATCACATTCCCCACATCGAACTTCCAATTGACAGGATTTTCCCCTACAATTGGAACATACGGTGTGAGGATCTATAGAGGCCTTCGGAAGACGCCTATTACAAGTCCTAACACTACATTGCCTGTATTTAGGAACTTGGGAATGGTCAGACATCTTGAATTTTAGAGGTAGTCAAGGGGGAATTCCAAAATAAAGCAAAGATCGTTAACCAATGAATCAAATTAATTCCAAAAGCTTGCTAAGCTAAGGATAAAGCTTCCTGTACAGCGAAGGCTAAATTTCAGAGCAAATACATCACCAAAACGTGAACAAAAGACTCCAAAATCAACAGCGTATCCATGTAGGTCTTGCCGGCGGCACGACAGAGGAAAAATTGAGGTCTTGTTGACAAGAAGTACTTGAGTACCTGACCACAGATGGCGCTGTTGTGTACACCCCCACCTGTATAGCGATCGCTGGCGTATCCCGACCGTAGATTTCTGTCGGGCAACGGAGTTGACAGCTACATGATCATCGGGTAAGATTAATATTGAAAAATTGTCTTTGTAAAATTACAAAGAAAAACTTTGAACGCCCATAACTCAAAACTACACTTATCGACCCTCAAATTCTATCTTCTCCCTTAGTTTTAGATATAGCATGAAAATTTGGTATATAACTTAGAAAGACATAACAAAACAATCAAATGTTGCCCTTTTTTCTAATTTTTGTTTCATAGATTTTTTCTTCATTTTTCCCTTGATTTTTGGGTTTCTTTTTTTTACCATAATGAAAAAATTCATATCTAGCAAAAGAAATGTCTTTTAGAAAAAAAAAAACTCATTTGATTGGAGGTCTACATCAGGTCTACATCAGGTCCACATAGGGTAGTAATCCCAGGTGTTAATATTAATTATTAAGGAAGGAGATAGAATTTGAAGAATATTCATTTTCAGGATAAATCCCCGTTGTGTCATAAAACCGGTCAGAGGCAAAAATTCTATGCAGTTTGGAGATGTCCTAAGTTACCTTATTAAGTGGTATGAACGTGAAAGTCCTGTCCTTAAAAAATGGCATTAGCTGGCCAGTCTCCCTTACAGTGGTCTTGTGGGTTTATGTCACTTAAAATAAATTTTTAACAGGTAATTTCATCTACAGTATTTGGACCTCTTCAAGTACTATTTCAATAATCTAATTGTTAAAGACTTTTTATCACTCTCCTCTCAAAATCTTTTCACATTAAGGAATGACATGCTGTAATCTTTACTTTGAAATAATTATTTTACTCTGAAACTTGGAATAAGTGATATCAGTGATCCTTCCCATTAGAATCCTACTAAAAAATGGCCTGAAGTTCACATACTCTTTTTGATGTTGCTAGAGCTAAAGGAAAATGTTAATTTTGAAATACTTGAAGGGTAATTTATCCAGACATTCAAACTGTGGTCCTTTAAAATACTTCAGTAATACATCCAAATTCCACTTAATTAAGTTTCGAGCCAAAGATTTGTTAATGGTGATGTGAAGAATTTTCTTCTCTCTTTCTTCTTGTTAATATTTCATTTTATTTATTCTATACATGATCAAAACATTTTCCAATTTTCTTTCCTTCCAACAGGCTCACATCTCTAGTAAGTAATGTGACATCTAGAGGTAAATGGCAAGAAGTGAATTTAGTTGGAACTATTTTGTATTCTCTTGACACCAATCAGTCAGTGGGGAGGAGGGCAGCATAAATATGAACATCAGGCGAATATAGGAATAAAAAAAAATATTAAAATTTTGTTTACTTCTATGAACCTCCAATGATATTCATACTTTATTGCTGACTCCCACACTCTAATAGAGGTGGGATGTCTGTGAAGAAGAGATAGGATAAAAAGTTCTAACCAAGTACCAAATATACCTTAAAAACGAGGTTGCTTAGGAGCAGTTACTTTAGTGAAAGAAAGGTTATAAGGATACAGACTGCCAACTTTGAATGCAGGAATACAAGAATCTAGCAGTAAAGGATATAAAGTAATTAACAAAATTGAGGCTCTCCCAGAAGATCTTGACTCAGTAAGGTGCAGTGAACATTCAAAACCCTTACTGAATAAAACACTATTATGACTTAACCCAACTAAAGAGGTCAGGTTAGGGTAAGCAACTGGGCAGGCAAGTCAGAATTACCACCTACAAGCTAAGACTCGCTGGCCTTCTGAGATTAACACAAGAAGCTAAATAAGTTTAGAGCTTTTAAAACTCATCACAAAAAAACTTTACATATTAAGTATGTGTCCTGTTGTCATCACCTTCTCTATAAACAGCTAGCCTATCCTTTTCTATATTTCCCAATGAGCTACAAGCAAGTTTCAAGCACTTGAACTTTAAACATACTTTTTCTAAGATAACAGTGAAGCAAATGCACTTCTCATTATAGTTATTTAAAACAAAGTACTATCCCTGTGCAACAATGCTAACATATCAAGAGGAGTTGAAATGCAATAAAACTTATCACAATCTGGAACGGGATACGTCTTACAATTACAGAGTTGACGGAAAAACTGAATGACAAAGAACCTTTTTTTGTCATTCAGTTTTTATGTCGACTCTGTAATTGTAAGATGTATCCCATTCCAGATTATGATAAGTTTTATTGCATTTCAAGTTGTCTTCCTCTTGTTTTGTTAGCATTACTGCACAGGGATAGTACTGTGTTTTAAATAACTATAGTCAGGAGTGCATTTGCTTCACTGCTAGTGTCTCACTACTTTACTAGACGTGTATCTATTCAAAGAATATAAAATGGGAATTTTTTTAAATCTTAGGATCATATGTCGATAAACTGAGCTTCTGGAGAGAAAGAAATATAAACATCAGGGGAGGTTCATAGAAATAATTAGGAAATGATGGCTTTCAGCATATGCATATACTGTAGATGTTTTGTCACCAAACGTAAAAGGGGAAAAGAAAGTGGTTAGTGAGAATATAACTTTCTAGCAACGTAGTAATACTGTAGTACCTGACATTAAACCTTCACCCAAAGCAATTAAATAAATGAAGAAAGAAAAAGTGTGCACAAAACTGTCACAAACTAGAATACGTAATGTAAATATTGCCAAGGTGCTAAATTCAGTTATTATAACCCTGCTAAGTTAAAGAAAGCATACAAGAAACTGAATATTACTTGCTAAATGAAGAATTCACTTCTGTCATCTACTATTAGCACAGAAAATATGCATGAAGTAAATTATAATTAATGCATAAAAAGAGAAACTTAGCAAAATATCCTGGGATAGCAATCTTCTGCACACAAAAAAAAAAAAAATAAAAAAAAACATTAACGGAGTTGCTAACAGCACTGCAGATTCGCTAAGTGAAGAAAGTAAATGAGACACTTGTATACCAGAAGGCACATGAATGGCAAGACTATCTTCTCTCTGACAAGCTAAAGATTGGTGAACCTGAAAACAATTGAGACCTGAATTCACAGTATGAACATGATTACAGTAATAGAAATTATGACGGGAAACCCTAACCTAAAGATAAGATTACCTCATTTCATGTCTCATATAAAAACTGAAATTTACTTGAATATGTTTTAAAAGCTTTTACTTGACATGTAAAATATTATCAGCATAAGATAGTTTAATGAGACCTGTGAGCTGAAATTTCCTGTAAAGCATAAAATTTAGTTCAATAGAAGAGAGAATTAATAAACTTACAGCATCATCGTGGTTATGCAGAAAAACTGCATAATTAAGACAAACACTGGGATCACGAGACTCCAAAGCAATAGCTTGTTCATATGCTTGTCGAGCATTCTCTTCGTCATCTAAATAAGTAAGAGAAACTGGAAAGAGAACAGGTTATCAAGGCATAAGAAAAATTTATACTCAGCCATTGCAAATTGTAAGAATTACAAATAATTCTTGATGACATATAAATCACAAATTTTCTAAGTAATTTGTATTTTTCCAAGCTATAAACACCTGAGTCCTTTATGTATGGAATAGTTTTCAGTGCTATGAGCTTGATAGTTATTAAAATTGTTAATGAGGTAGTTAATGACAGGTGGGAGCGAGATCGAGGAGCCGCGCCCTCTTACCTGTCAAAGTCTCTTCACTTATGACCTTTTGGCTCAGGACTGAGAGGCTGGTTGAGGAGGGAAGTTTAATATAAAGGACTCAGGTTTGTATAGCTAGGAAAAATACAAATTACTTCCAAAATCTGTGATTATTTCTTACGGAAATACAAACCATTGTCCTTTAAATAGGGAGACTCACTGCTTGGTGGGTCGGCTCCCCTCAGAACTGAAATGTCAGGTTATTTTTCTTCCCCAGAGGTGTCAATCTACCTTGTTCCATATGGAAGCAAAGATGATGGCTCCAGCAACCTCCTATCTGTCTATCAATGGCATGACTAGAATGATAGGGCCTGGCCTGTGCAACAGATTGGAACGTGGTCAAAGGAGGGATCCCTTCCCCCCGAAGGGGACTGCAGTTTGGATTAGTACACCTTGCATATGATGACCAAAGAGTTAGCATATGTTCCACCATCCTTCCCTTTGTCTGGAGAGAATGGGGTAGAACTTCTTTAGGATCCAAAAAAAGGGAGCTCAGAAGTGTAGTTTATCAGCATCAAGTCAGATCCTGTGAGTAACGCTGCAACTACTTTGTCGCTAACATAGGGGGAGCTAAAATGGAGAAGAGTCAGTTAATCCGCCTTCATTCCAAACTTGAATCTATACGTAACCATAGACAAGATGCTACAACCCTACTTGAGCAATCACCACAAAACCAAGTGCCCAGGTGTCCAGGGTCTTGTGGGTACACCTGCAAGGTAAGGGCCATGAGATGGTCTGGAGTATACATCCCCCAGCCTTCGCGTACTGGGCGACTGCAAAATTCCTCTAGAAGATAAGGGCGGAGCCTAACCCCTAACTTACAAATTATGGTCCTAGCTGGAACCTAGACTCTCTCACCAGTCGAGGCATATGCATTACGGATCAACTCCCGAAGTCAAAAAGAGATCGTGTTCTAGACAGCTCTTTCTTGGTTCTGCTCCTCAACATCCGAACCTCCGGACCTCTCTATTGACAATGTTTCTTTAAATTTGTATGACTTTTAAAATTTTAGGTGTGATTCTCGACAGCAAATTTACTTTTGAGAAACACATTAGGTCTGTGTCTTCTTCAATTACACAAAAAATTGGCTTATTGAGAAAGTATTTTAAGATTTTCGGTGACCAATCTATTCTGAAGTGTTTTAATTCTTTCATTCTACCTTGTTTTGAGTATTGTTCTCCTGTCTGGTGTTCAGCCGCTGATTCTCATATTAATTTGTTGGACAGAAACTTACGGTCTATTAAATTTCTTATTCCTGATCTAGATATTAATCTTTGGCACCGTTGTTCAATTAGTTCATTATGCATGTTGCATAAAATTTTTCATAACTCTGACCATCCTTTACATTCAGATCTCCCTGGACAATTCTATTCTGTTTGTAACACTAGGCAGGCAGTTAATTCTAATAGCCAGGCCTTTCCCATCATGAGGCTCAATACTACACAGTATTCTAGAAGTTTTATCCCAGCTGTTACCAAGTTGTGGAATGATCTTCCAAATCGGGTAGTTGAATCAGTGGTTCAAAGTTGGAGCAAATATTTTTATGTTGACCAGGCTGACATGAGTCTTTTTGTAGTTTATATATGACATATGTGTTTTTGACGTTGTTGGTGGTTTATATAGGACATATCTACTTTGACGTTGTTACTGTTTTGGAATGATTTATTGTTAACTTGTTCTCATCATTTATTCATTTTCTTATTTCCTTTCCTCACTGGGCTATTTTTCCCTACTGGAGCCCTTGGGCTTATAGCATCTTGCTTTTCCAACTGGGGTTGTAGCTTGGCTAGTAATAACAACAATAATAATACTAAGGAAGAGTTGCCAGCACTCAGAAATGAGGTGTCGGGTCTTCTTCAGACAGCACTGCAGAGCAGCTTCTCTCCAAGTCACTGCACATTTCACATAGAAGTCTGTGGCCTTGGGCACTAAACCAAGGAGCTCCAACACCTCTTTGAGTGGGAGACTAAGGCAGAGAGAACTTGTCACTTGCCTAACCTCTTCACTGATTAAGGCAGCTGAGCCAGTTTTTGCATCAGCACCTTCACTGAGGCCTTCTCAAAAGCTTGAACAAAGTGCCAAGAACAGCAAGAATGTTAGAAGCATCCCCTAAGCATAGGCAATGCCTATGAAAAGAAGAGATCAGTCCTATTCCATCAAAAGACTATGCTCAAGATTGAGTGGTAGCCTTGACGACCACTATTTAGAGGAGTTCCTCCCAGCCAGGTAGAAGTTAAACTTTGCGATCTGGTCTAAAGATGATCCGACTCAAAAAGGATTCCTTCTATGATAACCATCATAGATAATGCCCCACTTTCTTGGAAGAGGGAAGGCCAAGGGAGCTCTCAATAAGGCAGAATGGGAAAACATTCAACATATGTGTCATAAGGGCGTGGGAAATTACATAATAATACATGGTCAGAGGCGATGAATCAGACGAGTTTTTAAACTCGAAAAGGATTTATTATCAAAGTTAATTTTCACAATTACAATGAGCAGAAATCTTCTTCAAAGTGAGATGAAACCGAACTTTAAATCTTGAGGGTACATAACAAAAGAGTTATAAGTTCTCGCTGGCTCTTAAATGATTTCATCAGTCAATTACTAATTTACTTTTAACTGGTACAATACCCAGGGAGAGCAGACGGGGAGACATTTAAATTAAAAGAAAATATTGGACGTCCACCCTGACTGTTGTAGGCTTACCATGGCCGGTGGGCCTAGTGAAGGTTGCCCACTCACCAGCAGGACTCGCACTCAACTACTGTTCTTGCACAAACTGTGCTTTCTTATTTTCCCTACATTGCTTGGAGGGGGGGGTCTGGCTTATCTCGCCTATGGGTGACAGGTGATGTAACCGCACCATACTGTTGACATGGAAACAGATTCAGTACACGTGTGCTTGGATCATCAAATAACTATCTCAAATGAAAGCGGCTTGAACTGCTTCCCAAAAACCCATGGATCAGGGAGACAAGGTGATTGCTCGGCAATATCTGCCATACTTTCTGCGCATTTACTTTACTGCTTAGCCTTTGTTTAAAACAATATATTTGTCCATGACATGATTGTCTGGGAGCCACTCAAATCAACCGAGTCACGGCATAATCCCACTCGTTAGATTGGCAAATGGACCATGGTTGAACAGAAAAAGGGCATAATTAAAAAAGTAATCCAATGGGTACTGAAGGTGACTTAAAACACAGACCCTGGGTTTGAATAATAGGGGATTAGAAAAAAACTTGAGTTGCTTCCTTTCTAATGGTATGGTGAACAGGTAGATCCCCAGAGAAACCTTCTCCGTTTCACCAGGGTATAGGGACCATTGACCTATAACTTTCCCTTGGCAACTAAGTGTGCCGGCTAGCCCATTTCTTTGGCTTGGAATGTGATTGGCTGACAACTTCGCGGTATAGAATGTCTCCTCAAAATGCATCTACTTCGTCAGCTCCTAGAGCTAGACATAAGCCCATAGGGTGTTGTTGCTACAACTACCCACCAGATGCTTCCTCAATTATCTTGGAAGGCTTATAGCACAATAAAGCCTGCTAGCACCAGAACAAAAGAGTAGATGCTTCTTCTTCTGCCCACACTGCTGAGCCTTCCCTGTCATTCAGAACGGAGTCCTTAGTCCCAGCAATGGGAGAGATGGAGAATGCAGAAGCTACTTCATCCACAGGAGGGTAACAAGTGCTTGGGGACATAACTCATGCAGGCCCTTACCCCGGTTTCTGGAGAGCCGGGAAATCTGATTCATAATGCCAGTGGCCTGGGTGTATGAGTATATTGTTTCACTATACAGTAGACCCCGGGGTACGGCATCCCCTGCTTACGTTTTTTTCACATTACAGTGTGGAATACGATGTTTTTTCGCCCCCTCGTTACGACATTTTCCCCACTTTAAGGCATCGAATTCCAAAATTCAAACTTAGCGGTTTTTACACGTATGACTGAGTGAGTCACTCTCCTACCACCACGCTCATACGTCACTGCATACATAACTAAGAAGCTGGTCTGCTATTTGTTGGCGTCACGGCATCACGGCGTCACTAAGATGCCGATACGCTATTGGCCGAAATCCCTCCTACAATGCTGCCTCAGTCTCTCTCTTTGTTAATCGCGCGTTCAGTTCAGATTCTCGTGTGCGCTTCGTAAAGACTTGATCTCGTGTGAGTGCTTGCGATATCGTATTTTTTGTGCATTTTAGTGCTTAATTCCAACTTTAATTCATTAGCCATGGGTCCCAAGATTGCTAGTGATGTTAAAGGGAAAATTAAGAAGATGATTACTATGGAAACGAAGCTGGAGATATTAAAGAAATATGAAGAAGGCATGTGCATGGGGCTTGTTGTCGATGAGGCTGTCGTCGATAACCTTATCGAGGAGCACAGGGAGGAGTTTACAACTGAAGACTTGAAAGAGTTGGAGGCAATGCAATTGACCATCATTCAAGAAGAGCACAGCTCTAGTGGTGGCGAGGATGGGGGGGGGGGGACTGAAGAAACGACATCAGCCGAAATAAGGGAAGCTATCGGTTGGTATGAAAACCTTACGAGATTCATTGAAAAAAAACACCCAGAAAAACTTCACACAGGTCGTCTTCTGGAGAGTGTTAATGACAAACGTACGAGTCATTTTAGAAATATTTTGAGGAGTCGTCAGAAACAGGCTTCTTTGGATAGATATTTCTCCAAAAGATAAGTGTCAGAAAGCAAAGATGATAATTGATTCTATTAAAAATGCTAAAAAAAGAGTAATTTTTCAAGTTCCAAAAAAAAAAAATCATAAAAAAATTTCAAAAGACAAAAATAAGAAAAAAAAAAAGCATTTTTAATTTTAAGTGTTTAATATTAAGAATAAACTTATTATTAAGTGTACATAACATAATTAACATTGATACGTTTTTATATCTACGGCCTCCTCCCCCCTCTGCCTCCACCCAATACCAGCTCAAGTCATGTTACTTCAAAGGTAAATAAAATTTAATTTTTCCTTTACAGTACAGTATATAATTTTTATTTATACATGTAATGTTATTTAATTATATACTGTACAGTACATGTATACAGTGCTTACTAAACTATTTTATTACGTACTAATTTTCAAGGTTTTTACCTGGGGTTTTGCACGCATTAGCTATTCTATTGCCAGCCACACGAAATTTTCACCATACGATACCAACTCCAGAACGGATTAATGTCATATGGTGGGGGTCTACTGTACTAAAGTAAAGGAGATGTGCATGAGTGGTGTAATTTTAGGGGTATTAGTTTATTCAGTGTGGTTGAAAAACTGTATGGTAGAATGTTATTTAATAGGATTAAGGATAACACAGAGGATGTAATCTTAGAGGTGCAGTGTGGCTCTAGAATAGATAGGGGATGTAGAGATCAGATTTTTATAGTTAGGCATATATTTGAGAAACATTTAGCAAAAGGTAAGGAAGTATATTTCAAATTTAAGGATTTGGATGAAGCTTATGATAGAGTTGATAGGAATGCAATGTGGAATGTGATGAAGTTATATGGAATTGATGGAAGGTTGTTGCAAGCAATGAAGAGTTTATATGTAGGTAGTAAAGCATGTGTTAAGATAGCAAATGAAGTTAGTGAGTGGTTTCCAGTGAGAGTAGGGTTGAGACAAGGATGTGTGATGTCACCATGGTTATTCAATTTGTTTGTTGACGGAGCTGTAAGAGAGGTGAATGCTCGAGTGCTTGGTCGAGGACTGAAACTAATAAACGAGAGTGATCATGAGTGGGAGATAAATCAGTTGCTGTATGTGAATGTTACTGAATTGATTGCAGACTCATAGAAGCTGTTTCTATTAGTGATGGAGTTTGGAAGGGTATGTGCGAGAAGGAAGTTGTGAGTAAATGTGGGTAAGAGAAAGGTTATGAGATGCACAAGAAGTGAAGGTGGTGCTAGATTGAACGTGATGTTGAATGGAGCATTATTTGAGGAAGTAGATCAGTTTAAGTACTTAGGTTCTATTGTTGCTGCAAATGTTAGAGTGAAAGCAGATGTACATCGATTGAATGTGATGTATGAATTGGAGTTATGGGAAATGAAAGTGACAGAGATACAGAAATTGAATGTGTTTGAGATGAATTGTCTGAAGAGTATGGTCCGTGTATCTCCGCTAAAGAGGATTAGGAATAAAGTAGTATGAGTGAGAAAGGAGTGTGGGAAAAGAATTAGTAGCTAGTGAGGTGGTTTGTCCATGTAGAAAGGATGCAAAAGGGTCATCTGCTAAAGAAGGTGATGAATGCAAGAGCTGATGGGAGAAGGGGTAGATTAATGGAGTGCAGGAAGCCCTAGGTGACAGGAGGATAGATGTGAGAGAAGCAAAAGAACATGACTCAATTCTGATAGGGCCTGCTGCTACCTCAGGTCACCTTCTGGTGAACGCTCAGGTAGTGGTAGTAGGGGAGTCAGCATATGAAGCTTCATTTTTGGTGGAAGATGGGGGAAGGGTGTGCTGTAACTCTAGCAGTGCTAATTAATTATACTAATTTTTTTTAATGAGGCAGATTTGCACCGAATCACAGGGGTGCCCTTTTAGCTCAGTAAAGTTTCCTAACAGCTGAATGGTCGAGTGTTTTTTTGTCTGAATACCATCATTGTTTTCATTGTTTTCAAATAATTACCAAATAATGTGAATCAAAACTTATTTACTAACCTAAATTTCTCCCGCACATAGATGTTTTGTTAATAAATAATGTTAACAAATAAATATATTATAAAAGTATCGTGATGGTAAGCCTAAATTTAAAAACAACACCCACCAAAGTCAACGGCAGAAGCTTGTTTTCAGATGCATGCTGCATAATTTTGTAACTTTTCACATATTTTAACACAAATTGGGATAAATTATATTAAGCACAAGAAAAAAACATGTTATTGTAAACTTTCTTTGAATACCAGAATCTACTAAAAACCTGGAATTAATAAAACTTGTTATTGGTGAAAATTACAGTGAGGTAAAAGTAGCATTCTACTGTCAAACACCGAAGTGGGAATGGAGAGAGCAGGAAGAGTATCACGGTTGTAACTCGACAGTGAAATTAAGAATTCATTTAAGCAGGGCGACTAGAAAACCGCCCATTTTTTTTTTTTTCTAAATCAAAATGGTAGGCTATGCATTGTATAGTACACCTTTTGAAGAGTTTCTCCCATAAGTTTCAAATAAATTTATCCCCCCCCAATTTCTAATCAGTATTATCTAATTTGAAAAATTAAGACTTCGCTTAAAATCTAAAGGCTCCCAGAGTTTTTTACCAAATTGCAAAAATCAAAGATAAAAACAATCACAGATAAATTCTCTACAGAAGATACCATATAAATTCTTAATATGAAAAAAATAAGTTACTGATTTTCAATGAATTTTGCAAATGGAGAATACACACAAACCATATATTAAAAAAAAATTCAAAAATTATTTAAAAAATAAAAAACAAAAATTTACAAATTTCTTACAGTATGTTTGAAACAAAATTTAATGAGGAATTCACAAGTTTTTAAAGGAAAGAAATCGGACAATAAGGAAGAAGATATGTTTTGAAGTGCAACAATTATTGTATAGGACAACTTACTTTTGAGATATCGGCCGACAAAGTATGTAAAAAAAATAATTAAAAATTAACATAAAGCATTAGTATTAAGATGTCATTTCTGGCATTCTTGGGGGTACCTTTATGGTTCCTGGTCCCCTTACTTATGGTTCCCGGTCCCCTCACTTAGTTATAATAAGAGATATAATGAAAAATAAGTTATATTTTCTCATTTAACACTTTTTGATACAAGAAGTTACAAAAAAAATTACTTTTCCCCATTTCTAGATGAGATAGAGCTTTGAAATTGTATGTCTGACAAGAGCACTCGATGTGCATATTGGTGGTGAAAATTGATATTCATAAATTTCACCTAAAATTGCCATTTTCTTTGGTCGCCCTCCTTAATTGTGATGTTTATGCAATTTATGCAATACTACCATATCCTCAAAATGAAAATATTGCTACTAATAAAATTTGGACTTTTACTTAAAAATATAGCAAACCCTTTCTATACGGACTTACATCATAGGCCTATTATGCAAGTCTGTATAGATGGGTTTGCTGTTTTTTTGTAAAGGTTTAAATTCTTGTGTATTGTGTAAAATATATAATTTATACACATGCTAAATTAATCAGTGATGTACACACACACATGCATATATGTGTGTTCCAACATCTCAGCTGACATCTCTCGTATCCATTTCTATACAGACTTACATCATAGGCCTATGGTGTAAGTCTGTATAGAAAGGGGTTTGCTATTTTTTTCATAAAGGTTTAGCTTTTATTATTAGCAATATTTTTGGTTTGAGGATACTGTAGTGTTGCATAAATTACATAAAAATCACAAACAAATTCGAAATTTCACCACCGAGTTACAACTGTAATACCCCTTCTGCTCCCTTCCATCCGCGCTATGGTGTTTGACAGTAGAATGCTCCTTTTACTTCCCCGCAAATTTCACAAACAGAGATTTTTATTAATTTCATTCTTTTATTAGATTCTGGTATTCAAAGAAAGTTTATAATGACATGTTTTTCTTATGTTTAGAGTAATTTATCCCTATTGGTGTAAATATATGAAAAGTTACAAAATTATGCAGTGTGCATACAAAAACAAGCTCATTTTTTACTTCAGCAGGTGTTGTTATTAAACTTACTTACCATCACAATACTGTACTTTATAACATATTTATTCATTAACATTAATTATTGACAAAACCTATATCCGAGGGAGAAATTTGGGTTTGTAAATGAGTTTCTATTAACATTACTTGGTAATTATTTAAAATAAATGATGGTATTTGGACAAAAATGCTTTTGTCCAATCATCTATTAGGAAACGTTTCCGAGCTAAAAGGGCACCCCTGCAAGTTGGTGCAAATCTGCCTCGTTATAAAGATTGACTATAAACCTGGCTGAGTCCCTCATCAGGCTAGGAGAAACAAATAGAAAAATCACCCTCTTTCTTTAAATGTTGGCTATCCCCAAAATTGGGGGAAGTGCCATGGTTGATAGATACATGTTCACTGTATATGAATCAGCTGTGAGAAGGTGGTGGGTAATCACTATGCGAGATGGTGGCGGCCCATCACAAGGTGAGAATACAAGAGGGAAATAGGCTGCGATGAGGCCTTCCTTAAGTTGTAAACCTCGTAGCCTTCAGAAGACAGTGACCCTCTGGGGTCTATTCTCCTGAAATCTCCTCTTCTCCCTACCTTTCACTAACCCCTACTTCTCAAAATTTACCTTCACTGCCTCCAAAGGAGTCTTTTCCATATCCAGTGATACTACTTTCTTTTTGCTCTGACAGGAGGTCCAGTAGGGATGGCTACAGGACTTGTCATCTTATAGGATATCTTTATGATGGTTCTTTTCTTGAGGTCTCAGTAGGGTGAATTCATTACCCAATTCAGTTTTAGGAAAGCCTTCAGTTAGAATGATCGGAGAGAGATATGAATTCCTTGTCTGTGATCTGAGAGAGATATGAATTCCTTATCTCTGATCTGATAGAGACACAAATTCTTTGTCTGTGATCTGAGAGGGATATGAATTCCTTGTCTGTGATCTGAGAGAGATACAAATTCCTTATCTGATATCTGAGAGGGATATGAATTCCTCATCTTTCGATCCTTCCTTGTCAAAGGAACCTTAACATTTTCCATGTTAACTAAACAATTCACCAAGGGCAATTCTTTTTAACAGAGTTTTGAGCAAACCATGGAATTGTATTGTGAAGTAAAAGTTGGGACAGCAAGGTTGATAATAGGAAGTGGGAATGCTTTACAGTATAACACAGGACTTGCAGTATCCAAATGATTTTAATACAAATCCGAGCTAATTATAGATAATGGATTTATTGTGGAACAATATATTTGCTTTATAAGACTATAAAGTAGGTTAGTGAAAATCATATCATAAATCTATAGTATTAATTTTGTATTGAGAATATAACAAATACAAATCAATTTATAAACCACTATAGTTGAATTGAGAGCTTTATATACACACACACACACACACACACACACACACACACACACACACATATATATATATTTATATATATATATATATATATATATATATATATATATATATATATATATATATATTATATATATATATATATTATATATATATATATATATATACAGTATATATATATATATATATATATATATATATATATATATATATATATATATATATAGATAGATAGATAGAATCTCTCTCTCTCTCTCTCTCTCTCTCTCTCTCTCTCTCTCTCTCTCTCTCTCTCTCTCTCTCTCTCTCTCTCTCTCTCTCTCTCTCTATATATATATATATATATATATATATTGTGTAAGGTAATCAAATTACTTACTAGCTAGCAGCATGAAGATATGTCCTTTTGTTGGTCTAAGATTCACTGCTGCAGACAGAAAGTGGAAAGCAGAGGTATACTGCTGCATTGTTAGGTGAACTAGACCCAGATTATATAAGATCTTCCAATCAAATGGTGCCAAGTAATTTGCTCGTTTCAGACAGCTAATTGCCTGAAATTACAATGAAAATATCAATCAGTAGTCTATATTGTAGATAAATTGTCTATTTGTACATAATTCATGTAAAATTGTGTGTTGGTAGTAATAGAATGAGGCTTTAAAATAAGTAATAAATATATTCTTATTGACTTGGAACCAGGTTGCGGGTCAAGAATTACAGTATAAGTGGCTGCTTGGATCCTTTATGTACAATATATTCTAAATTATCTATGATAAAATTCATCATTAGCCCTCTTGATAACTAACCCTTCAGCTGTGGGTGAAAAATCTTTACTATGTCCATACATAAAGCAATACAATATAGACATTTTTCAAATTTTATCAATATATACAATAAATCAAAGTGTATTTCTACAACCCTCAATTATTTTTCAAATATTATATCAAATCCTTAATATAAAGAGAGATGAAATTTTATATCTGCTTTTTAATTTCCTATTATTCCTAGGAACCTCCCCTAGTGTTCATATTACTTCTCTCTCAAAGCTGGTTAAACATTGATGTCTACCCTTAAAATAAAAATTTCCCGTTTCTTTTCCTTGTAATTAATCTACCCTTCTCATGTAGCTTTGGAGTCATATGGCTGTGTATGGTAAAACTGCTATATGAGTAGAACATAAAGTATCCTTTTGTCTCTAAATTCTCTCATCCCGATAAGTGCTCCAGCAGTCCCAAGGACTCCCGGTTGTGATTTTGTTCTAAAGGGAATTTTATAGAAATGCATTCTAATTGAATTTAAAGGGATGTCTTCTTCAGGCTGCTCTATGTCTTCTTGTATGAGTTGTTTAAAAGGGTTTATTACTGGTCGACAATGATCCTCAATCTCTTTGTGTCATGAGCCAGCGATTAAAGTAGGATTTGAATAATGTGTTATTATTAAAACGGAGGAGATTTACCAGCCCAATGAGTCGAGCTAGACTAATAGAGCTCTCCCGAATAAATTTGGGATGAGAAAATATCATATTTATGATAAAGAGAAATTTAAATTCTATGCTTCTTGAAAATGTTAAAATATAAAAAATGGAGAGAGTATCTGATAAGATGTCAGACAAAAATTTCTGACCAAAACATAAATAACTTTGTCTTCTAAAAGCTTTACAATTAGAAAAAAAATGTGTCATATGGTTAAAATAGTGGCACACTCACTGCAACTAGGAAGTGTTTCATGGATCAAACTCATGAAAATAATGACAAATTCGGAGATAAATTGTATTTTTCCTTAACTAATACAAACTCGGAGTTATTTATGTGGATACACTTTGGGCGGAGCTGGAAGGTAGAAATTAGATTATACCTACCTAACCACTATAGTGGGTAGGTATTGGGTGGCTGGGGGGTACCCAGCCATCTATATCTACTTACGGTTCAATGAACCATGTCACTTTTTTATTGCAGGCGGGACTTATCGCGGGACAGGTGATGGCAGGACAATATATATAAATAACTCAATGTTTGTACTAGTTAGGGAAAAATACAAAGTATCTCCAAATTTGTCATGTGTTCCCATACAAACAAACCTTATTTTATTTATGTGGATGACTCACCCTTAGGTGGGTGGCACGTTCCACTACTGGCTTAGTCATTGACCCAGGTTTGCCTGGTACAGTATTAAACTGTAATCGAGGGAAACTTGTCACCTCGCTTATCAATACAGAGTGAGAATGATAGCGGCCAGAGCAATACTAGTAGTTGTGAAAGATATTATATGAATGTGTAGGTAAGAATTTTCCTAAATTAAATAGGAACCTTACACATAAATATAGATGTTTCCCAAGGCCTACCTCGAGGGAGGCATTGGGGACATTACAAGTATGTAATAATAAAGTATACTAGGTTACACAAGATAAGTGGTTCTTACCTGCAGAGATTGAAGCCAGCTTGCAAAGGGACCTATGGTGCTGTTCCCCAAGAGAGGGGAAGATGAAGAAAGGAAAAGAGCTAGACATACTTTCATTCATCTCAGACTTACCCCGGGTAACCAATGCCCTCAACCTTCTGCTACTTGACCAACAAGGAGCCCGAAGTATTCTTAAACCACTTCTTGTGTAACCACCACAGAACCGATAGAGAAACCGTATCGGGTCTTCTGTGTGTCATGTCTTGCAGGTAGGGTGAGGTAAAGATCAGACACATTTTCACCCTAACAATGGCATGGCCTGCGTCCCAAAGGAGCTGCTTTTAAACGTTATGGATAGATTCTGCTCAAAAATATTATGAGCTCTAGGTCACCACTATGGGGAGAAGGAGAGGGATTCCGTGACTAGTATATGACCTGTGTGTCCCAGTCAGAAACAAGATCCTTATAAGCCTCCTTTGACCTTCCTAGGGTTGGTGAAGCATGCTGAACCTTTGGAGCAAGCTCTTTTATTGCTTTCCTGAGTTATGATGTCAAAATAATCACCGACATGAAAAAGGAGGACTCAACGACAGGTATCTGACCCAGTGGGTCCCAGTCAGGAATGGGAGTCTAATGAACTCCCTTAGGGCCTCCCAGGGTTGGCGAAACGTACTGTACCCTTGGGGCTAGGTAAAGCATCCTCCTCGAGTGTATGGCCTCAAGTTAATTACTGGCGTAACAGCCTTGATTACAAAGCAGCGGGTTTCCAATTCAGAGGGCTTGAACCTGAGGTTTAAGCTGTCCGGAAAAAAATTGGTTGTTACTTGGTTTCTCTCCATGAGTAAGACATTGAGGGCCTCTCCTCTTTGTCGAGGGTAACACTGGGAGAGACCTGTCCTCGGGATCAGGAGATCTGCTTTTTAGGTGTACTAGGTCTTTAAAGGGGGCACCCCAGGACTGAAGGAAGCCATCCGTCCCATAGAGGGCTGTATTACCCTACTATGGGGAAATCGCTTCAAAGTCTGTGGAGAGCAACAATTGGAGGAGATGCTCGACTGACGAGCAAATGTCTACCATTGCTTAAGTATAAGAGCGGAATTCCTTTAGTGGTAATTTTGAGTGTATTACTAGAATAGTACCATCAAAAAGAGAGACAGACTTCACCCGATCCTCATCATGGAGCATCTAGTCATAAAGGAAGTCCGTAATGGGTTCTCCGAAGTTGTAGACGTGACACTGGATGTGACGTGTCTTTTAGGCAAGACGAGTCTTGCCGACGAGGGTAGACGAGTTCCTAATGAGATAAGTCTGACTATGAGTTTGCTTGGTGTTGGGGAGAAGCCATCTTTTTTTTTTTTCTCAGAGAAATTGCTCAAAAAAGGAACCCAACAGGTGACCAAAGTCCTTCTGCAAAAGGAAGAATATCAATGCCTGTCATTGATATTCATTTTGCTTCCCGAAGTAAGACCTCTGAACAAAAACCATTGGAGGAAGACTCTTGCAGAAGGGGTGGATTCAATAAAATGCAAACCCGTGAACATGATATCCCGAAGGGGAGACCACGTAGACTGACGAATCACTGCCATTCCCTAGACACTTTCTGAGGAAAGGGAAACCTTACTAGGAGATTAAAAGATGGTATCATTTGTGCTCTGATCATAGATCACAGGAGATGTGGTACTGTATATGGCCTCCCCCCCCTTTTTTTCTTTGATGCCTCTGTAGGAAGTGTCAAATCCAGGAAAATGAGATCACCTCATTGGTAGAGATTCTTGTCTGGTAGCCTCTTTACCAGGACAGTCTCATGTTCAGATCTTGTAGAGAACCAGGGGAAGGACAATCCCTAGTGCTGAAAGACCAGGGACCTGGTTAGTTCTAAAGAGGTCACATTCGACGGGGACTGATGCGGTCTTGTCACACCTGTGGAAGTTTCTACAGGCTGATGACCCTGACTATAGATACCCGTATTGGATATGACAGCCGGGTCTTTCCTTCGATTACTCCAATTCTAAGATCCAGGTAAACTGAAGATGTTTCGCAGAAGATCGAGACATTTAGGATCAGTCAGTAGTTTGAAGTCTTCAAGACAGGGGCCGATCCTATACAGGAAACTATGGGGTAACTGTTTGACCGCAAAACCTTTCCTTCGCATGACAGAGTTTGAAGGCTAAACTCGTTTCATGAGGAGAGACTAAAAACAGGAGTCTTGTGACTGACGAAGCTTGGTGGTATCCTGATGAATAGCATTTTCCAATGAGATTGGATGCTCCAATCATGAGGAAGAAGAGACAAATCGCTTCCCATTTCCTAAGGAAAGATGGGAGATACAAAGAGTATCTTTTGTACCTAAAATGTGGACTCACTTTCCTTGGCAAAAAAAACATGAGCCCAGTATTTTGAACTCAGGGGAAGTGTTTTCCCATTACTGGAAAAAGTCGCTCTAGGATGAGGAAGGAAGATATTCCTTTCCAACAACTCCGGCCGAAGGAAGAGCTCCGATTATGGGAGTCATTGGCAGACTTCATAAACAAGAATGAGTTTCATAAAGAGTAAGCAAAAATATTTCCCTGGAAAAGGATTTTGCAGATGAGGTGAATAAGGGTGTAAAGGCCGACGGAAACCGGGAGTACACAAAACTCCGACAACCGATGTTATTCACGTTGGTCACCCATCCAGGGCCGACCCGAAGTGTAGCAATTGCATTGCTATAGCTGTCGCTTTGTACGTACTCTGGGAGTCACTTGATTTTCGGCCAGCATCATCTCGGTAGTCATTCCATCGTATCTAGGGGCTTTCCATCTCTTTAGTGTTTTGTGGATAGCTTCGACAGCAAACACACTGAATTCATTCATGGGCACATCAAGGTCTTCATCAGCTTCAGGTATATCAATCAAATTATTCCCTTCATATCTCCTGTTCATAACCTCACTAAAGTGTTCCATCCAACGTTGTCTTTATTCCTCTACTGTTGTTATAACAGATCCATCTCTTTTTGATGGGTAAAAGTTTTTTCTTCTTTATCCCCATAGAAATTTCATTAATAATTCTATGAGAAATTCTTACACCATAGCCACTTCCCGAATTCAAGATTGTTTTGTAAAATGTGGCATGAAGAGGCAAATCCTGATGATTGGGAGTTAGGAATGTTGGTGAAAATGGCAAAAAAAGATCTGACTGATTGCAATAATTACAGAGGCATATTACTTACGTCAGTTGTCATTAAAATGACAAATTCATAGATAATTTGTATTTTTCCTAACTATACAAACCTTAGCTATTTAATATTGGTAATTACTTTCGACGTAGCTGAAATGACGAGCCATTAGAATTTTAACGAGGGTTTACTACCCCACCGCTAGTTAGCGGGGGTAGGGTGGGGTAGTATACTACCCCCCCTCCCCCTCACACACACCTGTGCTGAGCTTCACTTTGCTTAAAGGTAGGACTTCACGGGGGACAGGGCTAGCGGGCAAGTTTGATTAAATAGCTAAGGTTTGTATAGTTAGGAAAAATACAAATTATCTACGAATTTGTCATTTGTTCCGTAACTGAAATACAAACCACGCTATTTAATATGGGTGACTCAACCCTTAGGTAGGGTGGCAAGTCCCAGCCATTACTGGCTTTTGGCTTTTTGCCCGAGGACTCAGTATCTGAGTGTGTTGGTACTCAACGATAAGGAGTCCCTGCACCTGGCTAGCACCTTGCTCTGCAAGGGCTGCGGCCTACATAAGCTGTGTGTAGAGAAATGAAGTGTGACTTGTCCTAGGAGGTTGACCTGAAGTTCTTTAGATGGAACTCAAGGCTAGGACTCTCCCAATACCACCTCGTCAGGGTATGAGGACGTGACAGTATTAGCTTAATACTAGGAACACAAGGGAACATGGTTTACCTGCAGTGGTTTGAGGTCAGCTGTGCAGAGAACCCAGGATGCTGCTTTCCCCAAGAGAGGGGAGGATGAAGAAAAGAATAAGGGCCAGACATACCTTTTCATTCATGCAGACTAAAACCGGGTAACAATGCCCTCAACCCTCTGCTACTTGTCGATTAAGGAGCCTGAGGTTTAAACCAGCTGTTGTGCAGCCACCACAGGGCCGATAGAGAACGTATTGAGCCTCCTGTGGGTCACGTCTTGAAGGTAGTGGGCTGTGAAGGTCGTCTGACGCTTCCACACCCCTGCTTGTAGAACCTGCGTCACTGAGTAGTTCTTTTTGAAGGCCAGGGACGTAGCTATGCCCCTGACATCATGTGCTCTAAGGCGACGTGACGGAGGAGGGTCGGGATTCAGGGAATGATGGATTACCCTACGAATCCAAGCTGAGATGGTATTCTTGGTGACCCTCCTCTTTGTCCTCCCAGTGCTTACAAACAATGCTTGCACTTGAGGACGAATTGCAGCTGTTTTCTTAAGATAGAGCCTCAGGCTCCTTACTGGGCACAGTAGGAGATGGTCTGAAAAGAGTCAAACCGAGGGTCTGGCACTCCCGGATTCTGAGTCTTAGCTACAAACTCAGGGACGAAGCTGAACGTTACCTCCCCCCATCCCCTTGAATGGGCGATGTCATACGAGAGACCATGCAGTTCCCCAACTCGTTTGGCCTAAGCCAACGCAAGTAGGAACACAGTCTTCCAAGTTAGGTGGCGATCTGAAGCCTGGCGTAATGGTTCGAAGGGAGGTCTCTTCAGAGACCTGAGAACTCGAACCACGTTCCATGAAGGTGGTCTCACTTCCGACTGAGGGCAGGTAAGTTCATAACTTCGTATGAGTAAGGAAAGTTCCAGTGAAGAAATGTCCACTCCTTTGAGCCTAAAGGCGAGACTTAAGGCTGAGCGATAGCCTTTCACTGCCGAGACTGAAAGGCGCATTTCTTCTCGCAAATACACGAAGAACTCTGCTATTGCTGGAATAGTGGCATCGAGTGGAGAGATATCCCTTCCACGACACCAACCACAGAAAACTCTCCACTTTGCCTGGTAGACCCCTGCGGATGACCTTCGTAGGTGTCCAGATATCCTTCTTTCCGCAACTTGTTGCGAAAAATCCTCTCTCTGCGAGGAGATGCTGGATAGTCTCCAGGCCTGAAGCCGAAGCGAAGCACCGGCTTTGTGAAAGATGTTGGCGTGTGGTTGTTTGAGTAGCTCGCGTTGTGGAGGGAGTTCTCTTGGGACCTCCGTCAGGAGTTGGAGAAGGTCTGGAAACCATTCCGCGTGATGCCATAGCGGAGCTATCAGGGTCATCTAGAGATTGACCGATGTTCTGGTCTTGTTGAGTACCCTCCGCATCATACAGAACGGGGGAAAGGCGTAAACATCGATGTTGTCCCACCGTTGTTGGAAGCCATCTTGCCAGAGTGCCTTAGGATCCGGGACTGGGGACCAGTACAGCGGGAGCTTGAAGTTCAACGCTGTAGCGAACAGATCCACAGTCGGGGAACCCCACAAAGTCAGGACTTTGTTGGCTACTAGACGATCCAAAGACCACTCGGTACTCACTATCTGAGACGCTCTGCTCAGACTGTCGGTGAGCACATTCCTTTTGCCTGGAATGAAGCGAGCCGATAGTGGAATCGAGTGGACTTCGGACCATCTCAGTATCTCTACTGCAAGATGGGATAGCTGCTCCGAAAAGGTACCTCCCTGCTTGTTGATGTAAGCCACTACTGTGGTGTTGTCGCTCATCACCACCACAGAGTGACCCGCCAGGTATTGTTGGAACTGTTGAAGGGCCAGGAATACGGCCTTCATTTCTAGCAGGTTTATATGGAGGCACTTTTCTGATTCTGACCACAGACCTGAGGTCCTGTGGTTCAGAACGTGGGCCCCCCACCCTTTTTTTGAGGCATCCGAGAACAGCATCAAATCCGGTGGGAGGACGAGAAGATCCACTCCCTTTCGTAGGTTCTCGTCTGTCACCCACCACTGAAGGTCCGTCCGTTCCGCAGGCCCCATAGGGACCATTACATCCGGGGAATCGTGTCCTTGATTCCACCGAGACTTGAGTCGCCATTGCAGAAATCTCATTCTGAGACAACCATTGGGAACTAGACGGGCCAAGGATGAGAGGTGACCGAGAAGACGTAACCACGATTGGGCTGGGAGTTTGTCTCGTCTGAGGAAAGGACTTGCGACCCTCCTCAGCCTTGCTATCCTGTCGTCTGATGGGAAGGCTTTGTGGAGATTGGTGTCCAAGATCATGCCTAGATATACCAGTCTTTGAGTAGGAAGCAGAGAGGGCTTCTTGAGATTTACCATGATCCCCAGATCTTGGCAAAGTCCGAGAAGTTTGTCTCGGTGTCGAAGAAGGGTCGACTCCAAGTCTGCTAGGATCAGCCAGTCGTCCAGATAACGGAGGAGACGGATGCCGATCCTGTGTGCCCACGATGATATCAGGGTGAACACTTTGGTGAAAACCTGGGGTGCTGTGGAGAGACCGAAACACAGCACCTTCAACTGGTAGATCTTGTTGTCTAGGCTGAATCTTAAGTACTTCCTTGAAGACGGATGGACTGGGATCTGGAAGTACGCGTCCTTCAGGTCCAGTGTACACATGAAGTCTAGGGGTCTCACTCCAAGTCTGACCGTGTCTACTGTCTCCATACTGAACGGGGTCTGCTTGACAAACCTGTTCAGGGCTGAGAGGTCAATGACTGGTCTCCAGCCTCCACACGCCTTCCTTACAAGAAAGAGTCGACTGAAGAAGCCGGGGAAGCCGTCGACAACCTCCTAGAGAGCGCCCTTCTTCAACATGGTCTCGACTTCTGCCCGAAGGGCTTGCCCCCTTGCCGATCCCATGGCAAGGGAGCTCAACGACACTGGATCCGCTGTCAGGGGAGGTAGAGATGTTGTGAACGGGACGCGATAACCTTGACTGATTACAGAAATCGTCCAGGCATCGGCCCCAAGTTGCTGCCACATGATCGCGCAACTTTGTAGGCATCTCCCCACTGGTGGACATGCGGGGGGACTGCCAATCCTAGCGTTTGCGGCCTCGGCCACTCCCTCTAGGATTTTTCCCTCCCCTGGAGGACTTCTTGCCTTTCCTGTCCTTGACAGGAAAGGGCTTCGACACCGTTGCCTTTGCTGCCACTGCCGAGTTTGTTGTCTTGGACGTGTGAGGTTGTTGGGGTGCTGGAGGTGGTTTATAGGGCTTTGATGTAAGAGCCCTATGTAGGAGAGAGTCCTGGTTGGACTTCCTCCACCTCTCAGCTGCCTGTTCCACGTCTTTCGGCTCAAACAAGTTCCTCCCCAAGATGGAGGAATGTCCGAGTCTGCTGACCTCGGTGCTGGGGACCTTCGCGTGAAATCTCTCAGACACTGCATCACGACGCTTCAAGATGGAATTAGCCCACAAGTTCATGACTTGGTGGGCTAGAAACTCGATGGTATGTGTGCCTGATAGAAGGAAGGTCTCCAAGGCCTTCCTGGTACTCTCCTTGGACAGGTCCTCGGATCGTAGCAGGATGCCGAGAGACCCCAGCCATATATCCAGCCACGAAGTTGCCTGCATGGCACACTTCGCTACCTTCTCCTCACTGAGGATCTCCGAGGCCGAGAAAGACACTTGCCGGCTGGTGAGTCTCTCTAGAGGGACTCCCTTGGTAAGCTCTTCCACAGAGTGGTGTAATGGAAGAGCTAAACAAGACTCCTCCATGATCTCAAAGTACCTCCTCTGATGGACACGAGGAGGCGGGAGGAGTTTGTTGCCGGCGCTGGAATGGCTGGAGGAGGCAAGCTTGGAGAGCTGGCCCTCAACCTTATCTCTGGCAGTCTTGACCCCTAGGGACCAAGGCAAAGCCGCACTGGCCTTAGGGGGCTTCTGAGTGCCGAAGACTCGGTCCAGGACCGTGTCCTTGCCCTCTCGAGGGGGAATCTCAGGATCCGAGAACCCATTGAGATTCCTCATCAGAGTCAGAACTTGCCAGAATGCATGTTCCGACTCCCGTAGCTCTCCTCCTGTAGGGCTGGCAGCAAAGTCTCCTGTCCCCAAAGGCTCTTCTTGGTGGGGACTCATGGACGTTCTTCGCGGGTTTGGCTGGCTCTGGTCTCATCCTCGAGGACGACTTAGGAACAGTCTTAGAGTCCTTCGACTCCCTCCTGGTAGGGATACGGGACTCCAACAGCGATGGTGGGAGGCTCTTCTCCACCCATACCCGAGAAGACTTCTCTATGCGAGGTGGGGTTTCTCCCATTGGTGCGATGGGAGAACGCCTCACCCCACGAGAATCCCGAGGACGGGAAATCTTCGTCCGAAGGGCAAGCAGAGAAAGTCTGGGGGGGAGGGAGCCTTCCTCAAAGACTTCCGAGGAGCCAGCTTAACCCTTGGGGAAGTCACCACGTCGTCTACTCCTCTCTTCCTCTTCAGGGGTGTCAGTACTGCCGCTAATTTGAGGCCCAATTCAGAGAAGGCAGGCTTAAAGGCCTGCACGACAGCTCTGACAAGGGACCCAAACCATGGGTGATTACTGACAGCGGCGCTGTCAGAGACTCCCTCTGGAGGGAAGGGGATCGTTCGATCCCTAGGAGTAGAAACCACAACAGGGTCTTCCTGAAAAGAAGAAGGGGAAGAATACAAGTTCCTGGACCTATCCAGTGTTCTCCCGCCCTCTGGTGAGCGTGCCGGTCTGCGCATGCGGGGGGGGGGAAGAACGTGAAGGAGACGACCTGGTTGCTCGCGGTCCTGCAGCCTCGCGCGTGGGATCGTGCTGGAAATCCCGCTGCGAATCGCGCTAGCGCTTGTGCGATAGGTTCTTATCCGGTTCGCGCGTGGGCGCACGGGGGTGATGGCGAGGGTGCGCGTGGGCGCATAGGCGAGCGATGACGCGGGGGGGAGCGATGACGCGGGGGGGAGCGATGACGCGGGGGGGAGCGATGACGCGGGGGGGAGCGATGACGCGGGGGGGAGCGATGACGCGGGGGGGGAGCGATGACGCGGGGGGGAGCGATGACGCGGGGGGGAGCGATGACGCGGGGGGGAGCGATGACGCGGGGGGGAGCGATGGCGCGCAGGCGAGGACGCGTGTTGGCGCGTACGCGAGCGATGGCGCGCAGGTGAGGGAGCGCGTTGACGCCCTGGCGAGCGATGGCGCGCAGGTGAGGGAGCGCGTTGACGCGCTGGCGAGCGATGGCACGCAGGGGCGACAGAGCGCGTGGGCGCGTAGGCGATCGGTGGCGCGTTCTGGAGAAAGCTTAGGGCACACACCAGGTTGAACAAGCGTTCGCGCGCGTGGAGGCGATTGCAAGCAAGCGCGTGGACGCGCAGGATCCTTCTAAGCCCGTGAGGGTGAAAGTGTTGGGCGCGCACGCAGGGGAAACTTCTCTAGCGCGCGGGCGCACACGAGCCCGCACATCTACGATGGGCGAACGGGCGTGGAGCGCAAGGGCGCGCGTTGGCGACTGCGCACGATGGCGCGTAGGAGAATGCTGGGGAGCAGGAGGGGTCTGATGGCGCGTAGGAGATCGCTGGCGAGCAGGGGAAGATGGTATCTTCCTTCCTGCACCCAGATCTGAAGATCGTGGGCGCACAGGTGAATGTTGGCGCGCAGGTGAGCGCTCGCACATAGGAGATCTAGGGCGCGCATGGCGCGCATCAGGATACAGGCGCGCAGTGGCGCGCTGACGAACAGGAGAACGCTGGCGCACAGGAGATTGACGGCGCGCAGGTGAGCGCTGGCGCGAAGTCTCAGGAACAGGTGCTCGCTGGTGCGTTGTCTCCGGGTCAGCAACTGTAGAGCGCTTGCGCGCAGGAGAACGTTGGCGCGCGGGTGATACCTGGCGCTTAAGGGAATTTGCCACAATGTGAGCAAGTCCCTTTTGCCCCGAAGGGACCGTGGCCTGCTTGATCGCAGGATGCGTGGGCGCCCACAGCGCGTCGGCAGCTAGGAAGGGTGACAGCAGGTCAGCAGGTCTGGCAGGAGTAGGAGATCGCGAACGATCAGCGGACAGGTCCACGGATGTAGCTGGAAGGGCAGGTGAACAGCAACGAGGTTCCTCTGTGGAGGACTGCGGCGAAGACGAGCCGAAGAGGCGAGGCGCCTCCTAACACCCTTGTGAGGTGAAGGAAGGCCTCTATGGTGGAGGGGAAGGCGGGCCTTACGCCTTATACGCCCTCTGGGGGCAGCAGGTAGACCGTCGGCAGTCCTCCTGAGAGGAGTCTCTGTCAGTGAACTCCCCTGAGGGGGAGAATCACCTGCAGAAGAGACCGTTGGACTTAGTTCCTCCCTCGAAGGATGTTCGGAGAGGGGAGCTAAGCCTTCAGCTACATCAGCAACAGGAGCAGAGATTTGAGATAACTCGTCAGAAGCCTCTGCCACAACAACGTCGACGACAAATAGAGGATCAACCTCTGCTAACGTCGGCAACTGTTTGACAGCTGCCCCTAACCTGATTATGTCAGACAGGGCTTCCTTGGAGGGCGAGCCCTGAAGCCCCAAGGAAGCCCAAAGCTGTAACAAATCATCATTAGCAACATTAGAAATTAAATCCTCCCCCGGGGGAGGAGGAGGAGCTGCCTCGCTATGGGAGGCAACTCCCTCTCCCAAACCCCAAGATTGGTTAACAGAAATGAGGCCTACGCTACCACTCGCCGGCCTCTCGGAAGAAGCCGATCGAGTGGGAGCTTCGGAGGAGGTTTGGGCTATGGAAGAAGTGTCCTTGGGGTTTTCTCTCTTCAAGGAAGCCCTTGAAGGAGAAATAACCCGTTTCGACTTCTTCCGGCGCCGGGAAAACCTCTCCCACTGGGAGGTAGACCACTCCTGCACTCACCACATACTTTATCTCTGTCACACCGTTGGCCCCTACAAAAAGGACATAAGGTGTGTGGATCTGTTTTGACCGCCGACATATAAGTCCCACAAGGGCGGTCAGGTAAGCCGGGACACTTCCGCATCGCAGAGGCCAACTTCCAAACACTCAGTCAAAAAGAAAAAGCAAACAAAGATTAATGTCTGTCAGTGTAGGGGAGGGTGATAGGAGACACGACTGTCTAGCACCCGAGCCGACAGCAAAGTGAAGCTCAGCACAGGTGTGTGTGAGGGGGGGGGTAGTATACTACCCCTCCCTACCCCCCGCTAACTAGCGATGGGGTAGTAAACCCTCGTTAAAATACCAATGGCTCGTCATTTCAGCTACGCCGAAAGTAATTACCCATATTAAATACAGTAGCGTGGTTTGTATTTCAGTTACGGAACAAATATATAGTATGCTAATTCTAAAGAGACAGGTGAGAAAGATTGATAAAAACCTGAGAGATGAACAAGAAGGATTTGGAAAAGGTAGAAGTTGCACTGACCAAATTTTCATTTTGAATCATGTTGTACAGCAATGTGTAGAATATAGAAATCCACTTTTGATGGTATTTGTGGACTATGAAAAAGCCTTTGATAGTGTGCACCAGCCAATCTTATGGAAAGTCCTATGTTATTATGGAATTCCTCTTCATCATCATCATCTCCTCCTAAGCCTATTGACGCAAAGGTCCTAAATTAGATTTCGCCAGTCATCTCTATCTTGAGCTTTTAAATCAATACTTTTCCAATCGTCATCTCCTACTTCACGCTTCTTAGTCCTCATCCATGTAGGTCTGGGTCTTTCAACTATTCTAGTGCCTTGTGGAGCCCAGTTGAAATTTTGGTGAACTAATCTCTCTTAGGGAATGCGAAGAGCATGACCAAACCATCTCCATCTGCCCCCTCACCATGAGTGTTTAGTTTATGGTTTGCTCTGAAGAGGGGAAAAAAGGACGAATCCAATTCCGGTCATAAGAATCCCCCTCAAGGGAAGATCAAAACAGTTGCAACCAACCTCATTTGCCACCATAGGCAAATCTCCTCGCAAGCAGGAAGATTGCCCAAACCTGGTTGCGTAGAGACTCTCCCTCGGAAGGGGAAGTTCCCACACCTGGAGGCGAACCTCTGAGCAGCACTCTCTGCCTCCTTACAATGAGCTCTATCTCAAATTGAAGGTTGACCTAAAGTGTTGCTTGAGAAAGAAGCAGAGGCTTGTTTCTGGGTTTTCCTGGACGGGATTACCCAAACAAAGGACGGGAGTGGACAAATCCATTTCCTACCAGAGGAATCCCCCGTAGGAGAAACCGAACAAGTGATCGTCTTCAAGAAGAGCGTTGAGATTGTGAGTGACATACAATCTCATAATTATGTGTTTAACTCATGATTGTGATTGTCTTCAAGAAGAAGATCTCACAATTACAATCTCGTAATTGTGAACGTTTAATTCGTGGCTATAATCGTCTTCAAGAAAAAGAGCATCGATTTCCTGAGTGACCTACGATCTCGTAATTAAGTGTGTTTAACTCATAACTGTGATCGTCTTCAAGAAGAAGAGCATCGAGATCGAGATAACCTTCAATCTCGTAATTGTGAGTGTTTAACTCGTGACTGTGATCATCATCAAGAAGATGAGCATCGAGATCGTGAGTGACCTACGATCTCGTGATTGTGAGTGCTTAACTCGTGACTGAGATCGTCTCGAAAAATAAGAGCTTCAAGATTGTGATAAGCTTTGATCTCGTGATTGTGAACATCTTCTAGAAGAAAAGCGTCCAGATGGTGAGTAACCTTCGATCTCTGATCATCAAGAAAGATGTCCTAAGGATCTTCGGTAAGGAAAAGAAGATAATGTGTCGTTCTGGCGATTGGCGAGCAGGCCATGGGTTGACAATCGTTCATAGTTTCAAAATCACAGCAGGCGAACGTTACACACGCGAGCTGAAACTTTGCCTGTGGGGAGAGAAAGAGAGATTGCTTATCGTTGGGCATATCGGCAGGAAGCAAGAGGGCTCGTCGTCAGCAGGAGGCTGTCGGATGGGAGAGGTGAGGAGGACCTCGTAGACAGCTGAGACGTCAGCCCGCACTTCGATGTCAGTTAAAAGAAAAAACAGGTGAAAAAAAAAAGGATGAGCGTTAAGCATAAGTCTAAATGGCTAAGTCTTGAGGAGGAGAGACCAGGGACGTCCGTTCTCTACCAGCCAAAAGCAAAAAATGACATAGTTCATTGAACTGTAAGTAGATATAGGTGGCTGGGTACCCCAAAGCCACCCCCTACCTACCAACATGATATTTTCATCATATAATAAATTTTTGAACATACTTACCCGGTGGATATATATATACAGTAGCTTAAGTCCCTGACAGAAAATTCAAAACTCGCGGCAATCGCAGATTGAGTAGCCAGGTGTACCACCAGTGAGCCCTCAAGTGACGGTATGTAGAACCACTCCCTGTATCCTCAGATTTTCTATGCCCATAGGTCTCTAGAGTGGAGGAGGGCGGGAATTGAATTATATATATCCACCGGGTAAGTATGTTCAAAAATTTATCTTATAATGAAAATATAATCTTTAAACATTTGACATACCCGGTGGATATATATATAGCTGATTGACACCCTTGGTGGAGGGTCAGAGACAGCCAACATTGTTGGAATATTACTTAAGAGTTACAAAAAACAAACTTAAGGGTTCGTACCTGATAAGGAAGCTGACTTTTATGATACTAGTCATTAGTCCGCTTTCCTTATGAGATCCAGCGATCCGCTCAGGAGGCTGAAGACCTCTAGGAGCTGTCAACCCGGTCTAAAAACCTCTATGTTGACAGGACCTCAACCAATACCCTTGTTCCAGGCTCTCTCAAGGAACAAAATTGACCACCTGCTAAAATCAATGATTGTGGAAGACTGTCGACCAATTTCCAAGCAACCATAAAAATACAAAAGTTCCAAGAGAAGAAAAGGGTATTAGGATTATGGGAACGTAGTGGTGGATCCTTCCCCCACTACTGCACTCGCTGCTATGAATGGTCCCAGAGTGAAGCAGTTCTCAAAATGAGTCTGGACACGTTTTAAATAATGTGAAGCAAACACAGATTTACTCTTCTAAAAGGTTGTGTCCTTAATGCTTTGCAACGATCTATTCTGCTTGAAGGCCACCGAAGTTGTTACAGTTTGAACTTCAAGTGTCTTGGCCTTTATAAAAACTTGCATGAGCCTCTTAATTAAGAGCCTGATGAAGAATGCAAGAGCATTCTTCGACATCTGTAACGAGGACTTCTAGACCGAGCACCAAAGAGCTTCCGACTAGCCTCGCAACTCTTTAGTTCAGTTCAGTTATAACTTCAGGGCTCTTACTGAGCACAGGACTCTCTATAACTCCTCGCCAGCCACATCCGAAAGGTTCGGAGTCTCAAAAGCCTTGGGTCAAGGTTGAGAAGGGCGTTCGTTCTTGGCGAGAAAGCCTAACTGCAATGAGCATATAGCTTTGTGATCTCGAAAAACCAATCATTTAAGCTAAAAGCATGAATCCCACTGACTCTATGAGCTGTCGCCAGACTGACCAAAAATAGTCTTCATCGTGAGGTCCTTAAATGAAGCTGAATGCAAGGGCTCAAACCTGTCAGGACAATACTCAGATTCCAAAATGGTGAATCCTGGAGCTGTTGCTTTGATGTTTCAAACGATTTGAGGAGTTTCTGTAGGTCTTTAACATTAGAAAGGTCCAACCTTGATGGAGGAAGTAATCCTTGCTCCTGCAATAGCTCTAGTTGCTTCCTTCGAAAAAAGCTCTAGTTCTTGTGAGTTTTTCGATAATCTGAAGACAGTTAGATGAAGAGCTTGGAGATTTAGATGGTACCTTCCAAGTGGGGTTGTTTGAGTAAATCCACTCTTAATGAAAGACTTCTTTGAGAGTCTACCATCCATTACAGTACATCTGTGAACCACTCTTTGAGGGTTAAAAGAGGGCCACTAGAGTCAATCCTATCCTTTCGAGTGACACAAACTTTTTCATCACTTTGTAATGAATTGAACAGTGGAAATGCGTACAAGTCCATGTCACAAGCTGTTTGATGCTCGTGGTCGCACTCTGTATGATGGTTGACATCACGTCCCGATAGACACTCGACATCACGTCTTGTTGGACGCTCGACGTCACGTCCTGCAGGACGTCATGTTCCGCTAGAAGCTCGAAGTCCCGTTAGGAGGACGTTCGACGTCACGTCTGTCTGCTAGACTTCCTGGGTTAAAATGGCTAAAATACTACATTTAACTAGGGAGTTGTAAAGACGTTCGTCATCAAGAACATCTGAACTAGCAGCCTCACTACGCTTGGTGTCCAGGTGTGCATTCGTTCTTGGCGAAGTTACCCGACACTCAAGGTCCAGGCCTGCTACTCTCTTGTTGTTTGCAGGCTGATAAACTAGCAAGAACGAAGAGGGCTTCTGATGCATATCTAGCAGCATAATAAAAATAGGGTCAACCTGTTGTGGTACAGGAGACGTCACGTCTACCACAAGCTCTCTTTCTACACCGTTTAAAAAAAAAAAAAAATGCAGAGCGTCCAGAAGACGATAACCAGTTTAATGGTGGAGAAGGAGCATGAACCGATGTCATGCTGGGCTCGGACAACTGTCCTGCAACTGGGTGAGTTGGGCGTTATTTGACAGTTGCCGACATCCTTAAAGGATGTTAGGTAGGAGAGTTTTCTTCGGTAGAAAGAAAAAACGCTCAAGACTGCTCTAAAGACTACAACCATAAGCTTGCTGTATCATGATCGGACAGTGATTGACCGTGTCCACCTTCCTCTTCAGAGGTCTGGAAGTTGACGCCAGCCTTGTCTGGGTGCTGCGTCATCCGATGATGATGATGAAATAAAACTTTAACCTCACTTTACCTATGATGAAGGTGAATGTCCTGGGAAGCATCAATAGGGATGCTCGAGGAGGCGTCTGCTCGGAAGCTAAAGCCTTTCGTTTCCTTTGTCGTTCGACATTTCTTCTCCCAGGGGAAAGGGAGCTTGGAAGAAGATTTAAAAGTCGACATTCCTTGGAAGAGGTTTATGGATTAGAAGAACGACAGGTCCTAACAGACGCACCCTCTATTTGAGGGGTGGTGCTTAGACTGAAACAAAGAGCCCAAAACTGAACAACTTCCTCTTATACACGAACCTTCAGGTATTGCTTGAAGTTCGGATGGATGAGGATGTGGAAGTAAGCATCCTGGAGGTCTAAAGAGACCATCCAGTGGACCTTTCCTACTGCTGTAAGGACTGATTTCGATGTCTCCATGGAGAACTTTGTCTTCTGAACGAAGGCGTTGAGAGCAGTGACATCCAGGACTGGACAATAGCCTCTCTCTCTCCAAAAAGAGAGACCATTGATGTTGCATAGCCTGTCTCTTAGGCTCCCTCTGTATTTTGTAGAGAGGTCTATCAGAGTAAATAATAAAGGAGGTTTCACTAGGAAAAAGATTTCGCATCCATCCTTTAGTAATAGCACGGACCAACGGTCTGCTCCTCTCCTCTCCCAGGCTCGCTAGAAGTAGTTAAGTCTGGCTCCTACTGTTGTCTGCGGTTTAGAGAAAAAGTATGCAGAAACTTTGCTGTTGATTTAGATGCCAAAAACTGTGTCTTTGACCAACTCTTGAGGGAAAAGAGAGGAAGAAAAAAAAGAGGGTTGGTGCAAAGTTATCCTGCTTCATTGCCTGCATTCCTTAAGAGACTCAGTGATCCACCCAGGGGGCTGTAAAAGTCTCTTCGGGGCTGCCAACAGGTCCTCGACCTTAACGTGGCTAGACCTCCACCTTTGCTATTCTGGCATACCTGATAAGGAAGCTGGCTTCATAGGTCTTTATACCTCATTGCCTTCAGGCTCTCATCATCCTCAAGCTCTATTAGATGATCGATAATTTTTCTATGTACAACGACTTCTCTCACAAAGCTGGTTGTACTGCAGTATTGGTTGCTCAGGGTTTTGACGGAGGATCAGACTCAAGACCCCAAAGACCTACGTCCACAAGCACACAGAAAAAAAGGGTACGCTGCCTTCTCTCACAAAAGCACTAATGCACTTCCTGCTGCTCCAGCTGAAAATGTTGCTGCACAACATCTGCAGTTAGGCTCTTATTGCTGCATTGAGGACGTGCTATTACACTGCCCTACCAGCACCATCTTAGTAAACAGAGACTTCTTAGATGCCTTCCTTAGCGAAGGAAGCAGGAGCAGCAGGCACAAAATAAATTGGAAACTCTTCAGAAAAAACTCTCATGAGTTCCTGTCAACTGAAGGGAAAAGGATCTTAGGAACTTCTCCTAAAAGAATTCCACTAAAAGATAAATAGGGGAAAAGAGATTGTCAATCCCTTCCTCCTACAAGTCTCTAACCGAGGTATAGATGTCTTGTTTCCTAGGAGTCAACTTTTTAAGGTCCTGAATTCTTGCCTCAATATTTTAAGAGGTTTAATTCTCGCCCTCCAACAGACACCAAGAGTTAGTTCAAGCGGGCCTTGGTCTGAGAAAATAAAATCTTTCCAGTTAATATTTATTTCTGTATCTTTTAAAATAGCGCTAACGGTCATTACGATTGGAACTAAGACGTTCGCGATCTTGACACTCGACGTCAAGTCCAACTGTTGGACTCTCGACGCCATGCAACTGTTTGACTCTCGGTGTCAGCTCTAACTGCTAGACACTCGACGTCAAGTCCAACTGCTGGAAGCTTGACTCCATGGAACTGCACGACACTCGGCGTCACGTCTAACTGCCTAACATTCGATGTCAAGTCTAACTGTTTGAAGCCAGAAGCCATGCAACTGCTTGACATTCAGCTTCACGTGACTCTCGGAACAATGCCGTTCACGATTCAGACGCTCGCGATTAAACACACTCGCGATTCCTCAAGTCACAGTTAAAACCACACAACGTTCGACGTTACGTCTTGTAACTGCTTGATGTACAGCGTCACGTGACTCTCGGAACAATGCCGATCACGATTCAGACGCTTGCGCTAGAATGTTCGATCATCGAACAAGAAAGACAAAGAAGTTGCACTAAGTTATAAATATCGTGTCAAACTCTTACAGCAGCGTTAGAAGCTAGCTGGCCAAAGTTCTGCGTTCGGTGTTAGATAACACTTTTACCTCGCCTTACTAACGGCAAGGGAGAGCGTTCTGGGAATCGTCAACAGAAATGCTCGAGGGGACTTCTGCTCGGGTCTTACAAGACGGTCGGCGCCAAGCTAACACCTCTCGCTTCCTTTCGCCGATCGACATTCCTTCTCCCAGGGGTTGGGGAGCTTGGAAGAGGTCTAAGGCTAGGATAACGACAGGTCCGAGCAGAAGCACCCTCCACTGTATTGCATAAATTCACTGCACTAATTTAGCACTAAAAAACTTGCACTTTTAAACTCTTTCACATAAGATCAAAAGTAGACATACCCGTTGTCAGAGATCTTACTATTCTGTTAAGGGCTTGAATGAGAAAGCACTAGGCATTCTCTGAATCCTATATAAAATGTAGCAAAATATTTTATATAAAATATTAAATGAACAGATATAGGAATAAAGTATATATATATATATATATATATATATATATATATATACAGTATATTGTATATATAAATATATATATATATATATATATATATATATATATATATATATATATATATATATATATATATATATATATACATATATACATCTATATATAAACAATCCTCATTACTTAAAGGTTTCCAATAAAAAATGATTTGCCACATTTAACAATTGGAACATCTATATATATTATACGAAAAAAATTAGTATTCTCAAATAAACGACCAAGTAAACAACGATACAAAGAGTCGTGAGACTATATCGTCTGACATGAATACTATGAAGTGTATAAATAACTGTACGCTAATTTTCTTTAATCTCTTTAAAAAGATTACGTAAAAAAA
Organism: Palaemon carinicauda; assembly: GCF_036898095.1. Classification (NCBI taxonomy): domain Eukaryota; kingdom Metazoa; phylum Arthropoda; class Malacostraca; order Decapoda; family Palaemonidae; genus Palaemon; species Palaemon carinicauda. Next base: position 144,312,443 of record NC_090730.1, read on the forward strand.
ATACTAAAAGGACAAATATTTATGTAAAATAACATATTCCTTTTTATCTTATAAAACTAAAATACTTTGGTTTTAAAGAAGAATTAACTTTTCATAAATAACGATACAAAGAAAATTGTAACACTGTATCAATTGACTGAGAACTGCGTAGCATAAACTAAACTGAACGCTAGTTTAGTTAATCTTTGAAAACAGATCGAAGATTATTTAAAGAAAGTATACTAAAAAGACAAAAATCTTCTTAAAATAACACAATCCTTTTATCATATAAAAAAAACTTAAACACTTTGTAAGATAGTATTTGTTATCATTCTTTGTAGAAAAAGAAAGAAATTGCAAGTCATACTATATCTACCGTCATATGACTGTGACGTCATAGAGTAGGTACCGTGTTTATCTACCGCCATCATGTTTTACGCTAGTTAATAGTAGGCTGAAAAAACTTCCAATCCTACCTTTAAAGCTATAAACATAGCGATCAAAAACCAAACAAAAACCCAAATGAGCGAATGCCTATAACCAATTCAGGAGTACATCACCAAGATAACTGCCAAACTTCAGGTTAATAACGAGTGAATATCCAACGATGTTATCTGCATGATGACAGAGAAAATCTAAGGATACAGGGAGTGGTTCTACGTACCGTCACTTGAGGGCTCACTGGTGGTACACCTGGCTACTCAATCTGCGATTGCCGCGAGTTTTGAATTTTCTGTCGTGACGTCAGGGACTTAAGCTATATATATATCCACCGGGTAAGTCAAATGTTTAAAATATAGTGGTTAGGTAGGGTTGCCAACTCGCACTTTTAATCTAATGGCTGCCTTCCAGCTCCACCGAAAGTGTATCTACATAAATAACGTAAGGTTTGTTAGTATGGGAACAAACGTAATTTTGTTAAAATTACAGGAAAATTACCAACGAAAATAGAATATTTGGGTGAAATTTTCTCTATCTTAGACATTTGGGTAGCCATTAGAACTTCTTATATCATAAAAATAGTACAGGTAAATATCATAGAGCAAACAATTTTTTATAGGAAAAAACAGGGGTACATTCAAGATAATTTCCAATCAATCATCCCTTCTGACAATATCAAGTAATTTTTGGCACACCCACAAAAAAATAAACTGCCTCTTGTTGTTAACTAGTTAAGCAATTGTTAATAAATTAACAGGAAGCATTAAAAATCTAAAAAAAAAAATGGAATTTGTCAGATATAAAAAATGGTGAATACTTTGAATATTTGCTAAACTACTAAAGAGCAAGATATACAAAAACCATTTTTTTAATAAATGAAAATTCACCAGTGCTGCTTTTAATCTTAAGACAGTATTTTTAATTTGTTTCTATATAACATGCCTCTCTATTCGGGACTAAAACTGAAGAAACAAATGAGAATTGCTACTGTATCCCAAAGTGAAAATAGAAAACCTGGTAAAATGTAAGGTACATATCTCTGCTTCAATGCTTTCTTTCTTAGTTGTTACACCTACTAAAGATGGAATAGCAAACAAACTGGAACAGATTAGCACTAAAATAAAATATGATTAGGAAAAGAATGGTTTGATGAAACTTGCTGAGGAAAAATTGGAGGTAAACACTAAAGAGCTGTTGTCAACTCATCAGGCACAAACTATGAGATCATATACTTCAAGATGTGGCTGATGCTAGAGTTACAAGAGTCGTTTGATTTTTTTTTTCAATTAATAATAAAGTCTAGGGTTCATTCCAGGCCATAATATGGGAATACTAAGAAAATTATATTCATTATGGAAAAATTAAACACTTAATATAATGTACTGAGATTAGTTTAAAAATAAAATCAAGATTTGACCATAAACTTTCACAAAGTGACAAGTAACTCAATCTTTCTGGAACCAAAAAGACAGTACTATACCTAACTCACAATACTTAATATGATGAATACAATACACTTTCTCTTGAATTAATAAGTTAAATACAATACTGCCAAAAAAGTAATTTAAACTCACCGCAACATATTTTTTCTTTCCAAAGAAGCACATTGCTATATTGTTCCATAAAGGAGGGGATTCTGGAATAGTCTGTGCAGCAACCCTATATTTAGCAAGGGCAACATCAAAATCTTGGTGGCTCTGAAAAAATAAAGTTGCAAAACTTGTTTTGAAATGGCATATAGTACACTGAAATTTAAATATAAATAAAATATAATCAAACTACATTTAATATATTTCAAAACATTTATAATCAAGTGTATTGTTTACTAACACAACATACTAAGCTTACCATTCTAGCCTACAAAGAAGATCTGGAATCAAATAAAAAGTGCACATTAAGAAATGAAGCAGAAAAATAAAAGCAGGTGCATTAAAAAAAATACAAACAAAATATAAAGACTACTGCTTCAGAATGGACATTATAGGATTTTTTAATCATAATAAATTTCAGAAAATATAATTCAAATCATAACCAATCAAAACAATTATACTTGGGGAAAATAATGTTCAACTTTATCATCATACAAAGATCACACACAAAAAGCTTGAAAATTGAATTCTTGAACAACTAAAATTGATCATATACTAAGTATAAAAACTGAAGTAGCTTAGAGAGAAATTAAAAAAAATTGTTTCAAACTAAAACACTAAGTCAAATTACCATATAGTAAACATGCAAAACTTTAAGAATATAAAATAAATCCTGATAAAGTTAACTTAAACAACTATTTTTGGCATCCTTAACCTAATCCTAATAATATGTTTATACACCTCACATTAATAAAGTATTGTTGAAACTTCTCAGTACATTCAATGGCAAATAAAAGTTAGTGTAACTTCTAAACAAATGAAAACTTCTACAAACTTTGTCCACAGGATATCATAAACCAAAATTCATAAGAATTAAATACAAAACAGAATAAGTAAATATACTAACTAACAATTGCAGTCATATAAACCTATCTACTAACAAAAGATGCATTATTAACTAGAAGTATGATTTTACTGAAACACTGAAAGTTCTGTTGTTAGAGCTATTCTTATAAAATTGCTTTCTTTCTTAGTTGAACATCTACTTCCTCCCCTAATTTTTACTCTTTCACTTAGCGTTTCATTTCTATTCTTTAATAATCTTTTGCAATATAAAGTTTTTTCTCCCCTTTTGTCGATTGAAATTTTCAATCTTTTTTAACTTTCACCCTACTCTGTTCACATTTAGTCCCAGACTGCATTTTCTTCTTGTACCAATTCCATTCATGAGAGTACATTTGAATTTGGATCCCTTTACATAGATATAATGCCTCCTGGAAAAATCTACTACAGTATTTATTTTCATGTTCTCTTTTGCATTCACATCTTTAACTGTGTTTGAAAATGAAGTCATTCAAGCATTGGTTGTTCACATTAAAATAAGACATTTTTTAATTTATATTTTTTCTAGGCATACACACCCGAGTCCTTTAAATAGAGAGATGATTTTGGCGCAAGCTGGAACAGCCGTTGAATTCATTAATGACGTAATTAACAACAGGTGGTGTGTACAGGCAAGAAGCCCCACCCCACCACCTGTCGGAAGAGCCTCACTTTGACCTTTCAGCTCACGACTGAGAGGGGTGGTTCAGGAAGGAAATTTAACATGAAGGACCAAGTTTGTATACCTAAGAAAAATACAAATAACTTTAAAATTTATCACTTGTTTCTACGCATATACAAACTTTTTATCCTTTATATACGAAGACTCGCTGCTTGGTGAGTCAGAAGTCCCCTTAGACCTGAACTGATTAGCTCTTTTTCTTCTTTGAAAATTTCAGTCTACCTGGTCCGTTACGGGAGCGAAGGAGATGACTTCAGTAACCTTCTATCTGTCTCTCATGGGGATGAATAGACTGATAGGGTCTGGCCTGTCCAAGATGAATTGTACTAGCTTAACTGAGAAAACTTTTCCCTCAAAAGCAAAATCAGTCTGGATATATATACCCGACATATGATGATCAATGGGATGGTATAAATTTAACACCCTTGTTAGGGAGGATGGAGGAGACATTTCTTTAGGATGAAAGAATGGAGCTCAGAAGTGTAATTTATCAGCATTAAGTCAAATCCAATATGTAATATTTCAACTGCTTTGTCCCTTTCTTGAGGGAGAAGAGCCAGTCATTCTACTATTTATTCCAGACTTACATCTATACATTACCATAGACAAGATTCTTCCTGTCCCATGTGGGAAATGGGCTGGCTATACAACTACTTGAGCAGCCACCACAGGACCAAGCACAAAGGTGTCAAGGGACTTGCGAGTATACTCCTGTAGGTAAAAGGTTGTGAAGGAGGTTTGGTGTTTAAAACCAAGCCTTGAACACCTGGGTGACAAAGGTTTCTCTTGGAGGCTAAGGTGGGGCCTATACCCATGTTTTCATGAGATCTGATTCAAGTTGGTACCTCTACTCTCTCAGCAGTTGAGGCATATGTTGTAATGATTATCTCACAAAGCCATAAAGATAAACTGTATGTTCCTTGACACATATTTCTTAATCCTGCCAGAGATAGTGAAGTAACTAACACAGGCCTGAGGTCCTGGATCCTCTTCAGATAGCACCACAGAGCCATCATGGGACACAAAAGCATTTCCTCTCGATCACTACCCGACACTTCACATAGTTAAGGGATAGAGAAGGTCTCGAACAAGGGGTTGTTTACCAAAGGCTCTGGGTTTTGATCATAAAGTCAGACACAAAACTAAAGGTGATCTTCTTTCACCCCTCAGCTTGGGTGGTTAAGTAAAAGAGACCTTGCAACTCACCTACTCTCTTTGACAATGCTAAGGCTAGCAAAAAGACAGTCTTGAGAGTCAGATCCCTGTCTGACGACCTTCTCAAAGGCTCATACAGGGTGTGTGTGAGAGTCATAAGAACAAAGGGCAATAGGGGGCCGAAGATTCCGGATTGGGCAAAACTGCTCAAAGTTCTTCATAAGCATAGACAACTCCTACAAGGGGGAGAGGACTACTGTATACCCTTCCATCCAAAGACAATGCCTAAAGCTGAGCAGTAGCGTTTGATAGCCACAACTGGGAGGCACTTCTCTTGGTGAAGACGATGAGGAAATCCGCGATCTGCTCAAATCAAAGATGCATCCTTCTACAACATATATCACAGACAGCTAGTTGACAGCTGCTGATGACTGTCACAGGCACCCAGACATCTAATGTGTAGTGCCTCACAAGCCTTTCGCTTGAAAGGGGTACTGGATATTTTCCAAACATGAAATTCCAGCAACTTCGCAAATTCATGGAACCTATGAAGGTGCAGCTGACAAAGGATCGTGGACCATTAAGGAAGTTCTCTCAGGATATCGACTAGAATTGCCAACAGGATACCACTTGGCATGAGGCCATCTGGGAGCTACCAGGGTCATCCTGAGTCTTGGTGTAATCAACGCTCAGTCAGGCTAAACAGAGGAAAGGCATATACGTCCAGGTGATCTCATGTGTGTTGAAAATAGTCTTCAAACATGAACCATGGGTCTGGAAGGGGGAAGCAAAATACCGGGAGCTTCCTGTTTAGCCGTATGGCCAACAGGTCAAAGAGTGTGTCTACTAGTCCATTCCTCTTGCCTGGAACATAGCTGGCTAACAACTTTACAGTGTAGAATGTTGCCCACATGTGCATCCACTTCATCATCTCACAGAGAGGGCGTGAGAAAATGACCATTTGTTTATTAACGTCACCCACAATGGGGATGCTACTCATCAACACTAGCGAGCGCTTCCTTACACATTCTTGGAATGCTTGTAATGCTATGAACGCTGCTTACATTTCGAGGATGTTGTTGTGCAGATGCACTTCTTATGACCAAACACCGGAGATGACCAGATCTTTCAGGTGTGCCCCACCCCTCCTTCAAAGTACAAAGTATCTGAAAATAGTTACATGCCGTGAGGCAGCATCCAATAAACTACACTGATGAGGTTTTCCTCAAGCCTCCTATCCCACTGAAACAGGAAGGCGAGGGGGATCCCTGGCAGCTGACCAGTGATTTTTCAAATACCACCAAAGAGGTCTCCCGTGGAGGCGCCCATGTAGAACAAGTTTCCCCAGGGAGGAAAGTTGACTGAGAAAACTTGGATGACTTCTGTTTTGAACAAAAATGGTCATGCAACATCTTTTACCTTACTGATGCAATACAGATAGACTCTTCCTGCTGCTGTGTCTATCAGCATGCCGAAGTACTTCAACCTCTTCTCGGGTATGTGATTTGTCTTTTTCCAGTTTATCACTATACCCAATCATGATAAAATGTGAGAATCAGGTCTTAGTCCTGTAATAACTGCCTAAATGAGGCGGCCAAGACCATCCAATTGTCAAGATATATCTGCAGATGTATCCCTTACAAGTAGGCCCAGGCTGATACCAGGGTGAACACCCAAGTGAACACCTGGGGAGCCGTACACCGTCCTATGCACATTGGAGAGAGGTTGATGAGCAGTCTCCAGCCCCTAGATGACTTCTCCAATAGGTGGAGTTGACTGTAGAAGTCTGGAGACTCGTCTTGAACGACTTCGGGTGAATTCTTCTCCACCTTCCCTTCCAACTGTGTCACCAAGACCAGGGCTTTCGGCAATGGAGGAGGATTGGACAAGAACTCTATAGGCAAGTTAGATAGAGCAGGAGCCAACAGTACTGAAAGAGTACTAACTATCCAAGGGGGAGCCGACAGTCCTGAAAGAGCAGCAAGTAACCATCGCGAATTATATTTATTAAACCCCACGGTTCAGCCTCATGTCTCTGTCAAGTTGCTGAATGGCAGAACAGGCATCCTATTACTCTCAGCAATGGAAGAGAGGGAGCACTAACATCAGCTTTTTTCTTACCCTCTCTTCTTCCCACCACTGCCCTTCCTGAATGAGCCAGGCTGGGTGCTTGAAAAGGGCTGTGCAAGCACAGGCCCCTTTCTGGAAGAAGTTGCAGGCAGTCCAGATCAGTATCTAGGAACAGGTGCACGGGAGTATGCACAGGGGCAGTAGCAATAGACACACAAAAAGACAGAAAAACTGAAAGATTTCTTTGGTAATTCTCGGGCGTTGCCAAAACTGACCCTGGACAAGGCTTAACTCTTCATATCCCTCAGGGAATACACATGCCACTACACAGACGACCACTACCTACACTAGGCATATGGGTATGACTGTGAACAATCGTGCCCCCTAAAATATGCACAGGGAGAATGTGCATCTACAGTCGGTTTACTCATCAAATGGTTGCAATGACCACCCTTTCCCTGTCAAGGACAAATCTCTTACTTAACATCCATTATAGAAATCAACAGCCAGCATTCACTTTTCTGTGAGAAAAATAAAATGAAAAAGTTCAGATAAGGGCGCAGCCATACCTCTGTACTTATTGCGGCCAAAATTCAAAGTGGGGCTCTCCCAACAGTTGATGGTGTGGGGCTTCAAGTCTGCACAAAGCACATGTTGATATCTACCTGGATAACAAATTTAATGGCCGTTCCAGCTTGTGCCGAAATCCTTTCCCTATTCAAAGGACGAAAGGTTTGTATACATGTAGGAACAACTATTTATTGAAGATCATGTAACTCAAAAAGTCAATCTACTTAAAAACAAGAGCAATAAGAGATTTCAGACCTCCACCAAAGAATATTCCAAATATTTAACTAAAGTCTACGAACATCACCTCCCACTCATATGCTGTCTGTACAGTAGATGGTGACAAGTGCAATGTTGATCCAGAATCGTGATCTTGATCCGTATCACCTCCAAAATTTCATGGTTTCTTCTGATGCATAATATTTATCCTTTGTTAAAATTAGATGAAAATCCAATGTGTCAATTTATTTTGATGTAATTTTTAAAATTGTGAAAAATTCAAATCCGGATATAGAATCAGATTCTGGAACCGGATAATTTCCAAAAGTTAACAGAGTTGTCCGTAGACTAAGATCTATTTGTGGTGGAAATTTTGTCAAAATCCATCAATTTGTTTTGACGTAATCTTTAAAATTATGAAAAAGGCCAATCTGGATCTAGAATCCAGATCCGGATCATCTCCAAAATCTGATGGGGTCATCCTTGACCTATGATCTATCTGTGGTGAATATTTTGTCAAACTCCATCGAGTGGTTTTGACGTAATCATGTCCACAGTCACACAACTAAATAAATAACCCAACTCGAAAATATAACCTCCTTGGCAGAGGTAATTATGTATTTTCTTAAGAAACCCAAAGGTTCTTCATCTTATCAATTATTGAAGCTTTATGATAACCTTTTGTCTTGCTTCTTTTCATAATATTATAATGTTTACACATTAGGAGTGTTTCATCTTTCAATCAACAGTTTTTATAGAATTATATACCAAAGTGGACATAATTTGTATGATCAGTAACTCGTGCCTCACGCTATATCTTGATCACCTTCCTTTATCTACAAGATGGTTTCTGTCTCATTTCAACAAATTTTTACAACACACTGTTTCAGTAAACTTAAAAATGAGAAACTCAGGTGGTCAGAAAATATCAATCAGGCCACCTATACCAGTATTTATTGTGTGGAAATCAATAATTCTCAAGTCGCACAAACTATTGACTATGTTTTCCTCTATCTTAATTATTTGGAGTTTTCCATATGCTTTAATTTTCAGTAGCCTTCATAACATTCCACTCCCCGTAAGTAACAAAACCAACATTTAAAAAGATAGATATGAAAAATAAGTTAAAGATTATCCACACCCAAAATTCCAAGTTATCTCTAAGAACAGGCTTACAGTGTATCATGTAAACAAAGGAAGCAACAAAAGAACATAGGTCATGCAATACAGGCATAAGGAGCAACTGACAGCATTACTCACCTGCATCATAGAGCCTGCAGCAAGTATTGCACGTGTGTTGTTTGGATCAAAGGTTAGAGCTGTCCCAAGGTTCTCAAAGGCTTGTTGATGCTTGCCAGTTTGCATAAACAACAAACCAAGAGTTGTGTGGAGATCTGCATTTTCAGGAAAGTACCTGTTCAATAATATTATTGATCAAAAAAAGCTATTACACATGAAATGACATTGTCAGTTAAGTAACAGTTTGTTCCGTAACCGAAATACAAACCACGCTATTTACGTAGGGTATTACTTTCAGCGTAGCTGAAATGGCGAGCCATTAGATTTTTAACGAGGGTTAACTACCCCCGCGCTAGTTAGCGGGGGTAGGGGAGAGGTAGCTAGCTACCCCTCCCCCCCATACACCGGTGAACTGATTCACTTCGCTTTTGGCTCGGGCGGTGGGCAGACGTGTCTGCTCCCGCCCTCGCTTGGCAGCCATTAATGTTTTGTCTTTACTTAATTACTTACTTTTCTTATACTTGATATATATGTAAACATTTTTTATGTTTATATATATATTTGAGTATAGAAATTAGTAAGTTTCCTTTTCAGTGTTGTTGTGCTGTGTGTGTAGTGTACGACAACGTCACCGCGTAGTCCCAGGCCACCGTGGTTGCACTTAGTGGGGAACGGTCTCTTGGTCCTACGGTCGTTCCTTCGGCTTCCGATTTTCGGCCGCCGTGGGGAATCGTCATCGCTGGACTTTCACCATTGATCTGTTTTCTCCGCTGTTCCTCCTTCCCTGCGGGGAACTTGGACTCTCAGCGAAGGGATCGTGGGAGTCTAGATTGACTACGGTCTCTCTATCTCTCTCTACTCAATTCCATGAAATCTAATTGTATTTGTTAACTTTTCAGCTTCTGTTAAGAACACTTCCCTTCGGGGTTCAGTTCTTTCTTTGTGAACATTCTTATGAATTACATATTAATAATTCTGTTTTTGTTACAGTTCTCCGCCCTCCCCCTCCTCCCGTGAATGTCAGTGGGGGAGGAGGGCGCATACCTGATTTGTAATTCTTATGTTCTATTCCCTCGGGGTTTCTCTGCGGAGTTCCTCCCGGGGGAATTTTTGTTAACTAATTATTTATTTTATTTTTTTCCAGTACGATCTGGTTTCTTCGTTTCCCTAATGTGGCAACGAAGCAGAGCTGCCCTGTTTATGCCTTGGGAGTCTGCTGTTGCTGCCGCCTCTCTAGGACGTCGTCATGGGTGTGTTCCCTTCTCTTAGAAGTTCTCCCGTGACAACTGTCAGCTCTTTAGTTCATATTAGAACGCTCAGGAGGTTCGCCTCCAGGGGTGGGTAACTTCCCTTCCAAGGGAGGTTTCCTTCCCAGGTATGAGTTTTTTCCCCTGCAGGGGGGGGGGGAACTTCTCTTACCTTAATAATTCCTGGATGGTTTTTTCCTGGTCCTCGGGCGGCTATGCTCTTGGTGCTGAGCGACAGCTCTTGTAACCATGCTCAAGGGGCTGAGCGGTTGCAAGACACGACCGTGGAATTTCGTGCGACTATGCTCTTGGGGCTGAGCGGTCGCACCTGCAGCTATGCTCAAGGGGCTGAGCAGCTGCAAGATCTTGTGACCTCGCTCGTTCGCGAGGGAGGCCACTCTTAAGGACTCCTCTTCGGAGGATTTCTCCTTATAGGTCAGCTTGCTGATCCAACGGCCCTATGGCCCCGCCATCATCAGTGTCTTCTAGTCTCTTCTACGAAGTGTTCACCTCTCTCGTTCGCGAGAGAGACCACTCATAGAGACTCCTCTTCGGAGGACTGTTCCTGTTCAGACCAGCCAGCAGTTCGGGACCTCTCTGCAGTTCGCCATCTCCTAGTCCTGCTGACCTGCCGTCTCCGTTCCTGGCTGCTGATGCTGTGGGCGCCTACGCACCCCGTTTTCCAACGGGCACCGGTCCCTTCGGGGCAAAAGGGGCTTTCTCACACTGTGAGTAAGCCCCTTAAGTGCCAGGTATCGCCCTGCGCTCCAACGTTTTCCTGCGCGCTCGCGTGCAATTGCGCGCAAGCGCTCGCCTACTGTTCCAGCTGTTCCTGAGATTTCCATCAAGGGAATCCTGTTCCAGTCCTGATCGTCCCAGTTCAGGATCGTCCTTCATCTTGGCGCGCTCGCGCGCTCGTGCTCGCCGATGATCTTCCTACACCAACGATCTTCTTTTGCGCGGTATCGCCTAAGATCTTCTTACGCGCTAGCGCTGATGATCTTCTTCGAGGACTAGCGCTGATGATCTTCTTCGAGGACTAGCGCTGGCAATCTTCTTCGCGTAAGCGCCGACGATCTTCTGACGCGCGCAAGCGCCGACGATCTTCAAAGCGCCGATGATCTTCAAAGCGCCGACGATCATCTTGGCCGATGATCTTCTTCACGAGCGAGCGCTGATTATGCGCTAGCGCTGATTATGCGCTAGCGCTGACGATCTTCTTACGCGCAAGCGCCAACGATCTTCGTTCACGCGCAAGCGCCAACGATCTTCGTTCACGCGCTAGCGCCGACAATCTTCTTTTGCGCGCTAGCGCTGACAATCTTCTTTTGCGCGCTAGCGCTGACAATCTTCTTACGCGCGCAAGCGCCGACGATCTTTGAGCGCTGACGATATTCAAGCGCCGACGATCATCTTGGCCGACGATCTTCTCTCACGAGCGAGCGCTGACGATCTTCTTACGCTCGCAAGCTCCAACGATCTTCGAGCGCCGTCGATCTTCTTACGCGCGCAAGCGCTGACGATCGTCAAGCTCCAACGATCTCCTTGGCGAACGATCTTCTTTGGCACGCTAGCGCTGACGATCTTCCTACGCACGTAAGCTCCGACGATCGTCCGCGCTCAGGCTCCTATGGTTCTCCGCGCCAACGATCTTCTTACGCGCGCTAGCGCCGACGATCTTCTTACGCGCACAAGCGCCGACGATCTTATTACGCGCGCAAGCGCCGACGATCTTCTTTCGCGCGCAAACGCCGACGATCTTCAAGCGCCGACGATCTTCAAGCGCCGACGATCTTCAAGCGCCGACGATCTTCAAGCGCCGACGATCTTCTTGCGCGCTCAAGCGCCGACGATCTTTCAGCGCCATCGATCTTTAGCGCTGTCGATCTTCTTTCACGCACAAGCACCGATGATCTTCAAGCACCAACAACCTCGTAGGCATGCGCGCTGACAGCCGCGCCCACGCGCCAACATTTTTCACGAGCTCTTCATTCTGATTCCTGCTCACCCTATGATGTCTCGCCCGCTCGCCCGCGTGCTTGCACGCCCACGCGAGAATGTTTTCAACGGTTTCTCGCACGCGACCCCTGGTTTTTCCCATCGCGCGAGCGCCAGCGTCTCGCGCGCGACCCCTGGGGTTTTCCCATCGCGCAAGCACCAGCGCGCTCCCTCTACCAAGGTGAGACCTTCTCCCACCGCACCAATGGGAGAAACCCCACCTCGAGCAGGAGAATCGTCCCGTGTTATTATTATTATTATTATTATTACTTACTAAGCTACAACCCTAGTTGGAAAAGCAGTATGCTATAAGCCCAGGGGCTCCAACAGGGAAAATAGCTCAGTGCGGAAAGGAAAAAAGGAAAAATAAAATATTCTAAGAAGAGTAACAACAATAAATATCTCCTATATAAACTATAAAAACTTCAACAAAACAAGAGGAAGAGAAATAAGATAGGAGAGTGTGCTCGAGTGTACCCTCAAGCAAGAGAACTCTAACCCAAGACAGTGAAAGGCCATGGTACAGAGGCTATGGCACTACCCAAGACTAGAGAACAGTGGTTTGATTTTGGAGTGTCCTTCTCCTAGAAGAGATGCTTACCATAGCTAAAGAGTCTCTTCTACCCTTACCAAGAGGAAAGTGGCACTGAACAATTACAGTGCAGTAACCCCTTGGGTGATGAAGAAATGTTTGTTTGGTAATCTGTGTTGTCAGGTGTATGAGGATAGAGGAGAATATGTAAAGAATATGCCAGACTATTCAGTGTGTATGTAGGCGAAGGGAAAATGAACCGTAACCAGAGAGGAGGATCCAATGTAGTACTGTCTGGCCAGTCAAAAGACCCATAACTCTCTAGCGGTAGTATCTCAACGGGTGGCTGGTGCCCTGGCCAACCTACTACCTAGAGGGAGTGGCCAAGGCCGCGAGCACTAGGATTGGCAATCCCCCTGCATGTCCACCAATGGGGGGATGCCGGCAAGTTGCGCATTAAGGTGGCAGCAACTCGAGTCCGATTCCTGGACGATCTCCGTGATCAGTCAGGAATATCGCGCCCCGTTAGGGAGAGAAGAGCCCTCAGACTTCTTTGTTGGAGTTACGTATCCCAACTAGGAGGGAATCGAAGGACTCCAAGAGTTCCCCCAAGTAAAGCCTTGGGTACAGTGACTTTGCTGCCAGTTCACCAGGAAGAAAACAGCATGATTCAGAGCACCACTCCATGGAAGAGCCTTACAGGGGAGTTTCTCTTGAGAGACTCTCTAGCCGGCAGGTGACATTCTCGACAACAGAGATCCTGAGTCAGGAGAAGGTCGCGGTTTTGCCATACAGGCCACTTCGTGGCTGGATGTCTGGCTAGGGTCTCTGGGCATCCTCCTGTGACCCGAGGATCTGTCCAAGGAGAGCATCAGGAAAGCCCTGGAGACCTTCCTCCTCTCGGGCACACGTACTATTGAGTTTCTGGCCCACCAAATTTCGAACTTGTGGGCAAACTCGATCTTGAAACAACGTGATGCGGTGGCCGAGGTTCCACTCGAAGGTTCCAGCCGTGGATACCTGTAGGCTCAGACACTCTTCCATCTTGGGAAAGAGTCTGTTTGAGCCCAAGGGTACGGAACAGGCCGCTGAGAGGTGGAAGAAATCGAACCAAGATTCTCTTCTCCAAAGGGCTCTTACATATAAGCCCTACAAACCTCCAGCACCTCAACAACCTCGCCAATCCAAGACGACGAAACCGGTAGCGGCAGCAAAGACGAACGTGTCCAACCAGTAGCCCTTTCCTGTCAGAGACAAGGAGGGCGTGAAGTCCTCCAGGGAAGGCAAGAATCCTAGAGGGAGTGGCCAAGGCCGCGAGCACTAGGATTGGCAATCCCCCTGCATGTCCACCAATGGGGGGATGCCGGCAAGTTGCGCATTAAGGTGGCAGCAACTCGAGTCCGATTCCTGGACGATCTCCGTGATCAGTCAGGAATATCGCGCCCCGTTCTTAACGTCTCTTCTGCCCCTGACAGCGAATCCAGTGGCGTTGAGCTCCTATGCCATGGGATGGGTAAAGGGCCTAGCCCTTCGGGCAGAATTCGAGACCATGCTCAAGAAGAATGCTCTCCAGGAGGTCGTCGACATCTTCCCAGGCTCCCTCAGTTGACCCTTTCTCGTAAAGTAGGCTTCTGGAGGCTGGAGACCAGTCATCGGCCTCGCATCCCTGAACAAGTTTGTCAAACAAACTCCGTTCAGCATGAAGACAGCAGACACGGTCAGACTTGCAGTGAGACCGCAAGACTTCATGTGTACACTGGATCGGAAGGACGCATACTTCCAGATCCCAATCCATCCGTCTTCCAGGAAGTACTTTAGGTTCAGCCTAGACAACAAGATCCACCAGTTCAAGGGGCTGAGTGCGGTCTCTCCACAGCACCTCAGGTATTCACCAGTGTCCACCCTGATATCTACATGGACACACAGGATCGGCATCCTGTCTCCTCCGCTATCTGGATGACTGGCTGATCCTGGCAGACTCGGAGTCGACCCTTCTTCGACACCGAGACAAGCTTCTGGGACGTTGCCAAGATCTAGGGATCATGGTAAATCCCAAGTCTTACTCAGCCACCATTTCTACGACTGGTATATCTAGTCATGATATTGGACACCAATCTCAACAAAGCCTTTCCATCAGACGACAGGATAGCAAGGCTGAGGAGGGTCACAGATCCTTTCCTCGGACGAGAAGAGCTTCCAGCCCAATCATGATTCCTCCCCTACGGCACCTTTTCCCCCTTGACCCGTCTGGTTCCAAACGGCCGCCCCAGGATGAGATCCCTGTAATGGCGGCTCAATTCCCGGTGGAATCAAGGCCTCGATTCCCCGGACATTCTGGTCCCTATGGGTCCGGCGGAACGGACGGACCCTCAGTGGTAGGGGACGGAGCTAACCTTCAAAGGGGAGTGGATCTTCTCGTCCTCCCCCCGAATTTGATGCTGTTCTCGGACGCTTCAAAAGAAGGGTGGGGGGCCCACGTTCTGAACCACAGGATCTCAGGCCTCTGGTCAGAATCAGGAAAGTGCCTCCACATAAATCTGCTAGAATGAAGGCCGTATATCTGGTACTTCAACTATTCCAACAGATCCTGGCGACTTACTCCATGGTGGTCGTGAGCGACAACACCACGGTAGGTTTGCTGAAGGTAATCATCTACTCCCTAGTTTGCAATTTGGTTTTCGGAAAGGCCTTGGAGCATGTGATGCCCTGCTTACAATCTCCAATGCTGTACAGAAATCCCTTGATTGTGGTCGGGAAGTTCGTATGATTGGCCTTGATTTTAGTGCTGCCTTTGACCGTGTTAATCATGAGGCCCTTGTTTTCAAACTGAAACAGTTGGGAGTGGGTGGGTCGTTTCTTAGCATTATTATTGATTTTTTAAGTAATAGATCTCAAAGAGTTGTTGTTGATGGGCACCATAGTGATTATAGGAATGTGATATCTGGTGTTCCACAGGGTAGTGTTCTTGGCCCATTACTTTTCATACTATATACACATGACGTGGTTTGGCCTAGAAAACAAGCTTGTTGCATATGCAGATGATGCTACTCTCTTTGCATCAATTCCATCCCCTGAATGTAGATCTAGGGTTGGTGAATCCCTTAATAGAGATTTAGCTAGAATTAGTGCATGGTGCAAATTATGGGGTATGAAGTTGAATCCTAACAAAACTCAAAGTATGATTGTAAGTAGGTCAAGGACGGTGGTTCCTCAACATCCGGATCTCAGTATTGATAATGTTTCTTTAAATATGTATGACTCTTTCAAAATTTTAGGTGTGATTCTCGACAGTAAATTTACTTTTGAGAAACATATAAGGTCTGTGTCTTCTTCAATTTCACAAAAAATAGGCTTATTGAGAAAGTCTTTCAAGATTTTCGGTGATCAATCTATTCTGAAGAAGTGTTTTAATTCTTTCATTCTGCCTTGTTTTGAGTATTGTTCTCCTGTCTGGTTTTCAGCTGCTGATTCTCATCTTAATTTGTTGGACAGAAACTTACGGTCTATTAAATTTCTTATTCCTGATCTAGATATTAATCTCTGGCACCGTCGTTCAATTAGTTCATTATGTATGTTGCATAAGATTTTTCACAACTCTGACCATCCTTTACATTCAGATCTCCCTGGACAATTCTATCCTGTTCGTAATACTAGGCAGGCAGTTAATTCTAATAGCCAGGCCTTCTCCATCACGAGGCTCAATACTACGCAGTACTCTAGAAGTTTTATTCCAGCTGTGACCAAGTTGTGGAATGATCTTCCTAATCGGGTGGTTGAATCAGTAGAACTTCAAAAGTTCAAAGTTGGAGCAAATGCTTTTTTGTTGACCAGGCAGACATAGTCTTTTTATAGTTTATTTATGACATATTTGTTTTTGATGTTGTTGATAGTTTATTATATGACATGTCTGTTTTGACGTTGTTTCTTATTTTAGAATGATTTATTGTTAATTTGTTCTCTTCATTTATTTATTTCCTTATTTCCTTTCCTCACTGAGCTATTTTTCCCTGTTGGAGCCCCTGGGCTTGTAGCATCTTGCTTTTCCAACTAGGGTTGTAGCTTGGATAGTAATAATAATAATAATAATAGTGGCTTATATCAATAAGCAGGGAGGTACCTCTTCACAACAGCTATCCCATCTTGCAGTAGAGATACTGAGATGGACCGAAGTCCACTCGGTTCCACTATCGGCTCGCTTCATTCCGGACAAGAGGAATGTGCTCGCTGACAGTCTGAGCAGAGCATTGTAGATAGCGAGTACCGAGTGATCTTGGGATCCACTAGTAGCCAACAAAGTCCTGACTTTGTGGGGTTCCCCGACGGTGGACCTGTTCGCGACAGACTTGAACTTCAAGCTTCGGCTGTACTGTTCCCCAGTCCCGGACCCCAAGGCACTCTGGCAAGATACCTTCCAACAACGATGGGACAACATCGACGTTTACGTCTTCCTACCGTTCGGTCTGATGAGAAGGGTACTCAACAAGACCAGACTATCGGTCAACCTGTCAATGACCTTAGTAGCTCCGCTATGGCATCATGCAGAGTGGTTCCCGGACCTTCTGCAGCTCCTGACGGAACTCCCGAGAGATCTTCCTCCACGACATGAACTACTCAAACCACCACACTGCAACATCTTCCACAAAGCCATAGCATCGCTTCGGCTTCTTGCCTGGAGACTATCCAGCATCTCCTCACAGAGAGAGGCTTTTCGCAACAAGTTGCGGAAAGGATGTCTCGACACCTGCGAAAGTCATCTGCAGAAGTGTACCTGGCGAAGTGGAGAGTCTTCTGTGGTTGATGTCGTGGAAGGTGTATCTCTCGTCTCGATGCCACTATTCCAGCAAAAGCGGAGTTTCTTGGATAATTGCGGGAAGAAATGCACCTTTCGGCCTCGGCGGTGAAGGCTAATGCTCAGCCTTAAGCCTGGCCTTCAGGCTGAAAAGAATACACATTTCTTTCCTCGCTAGAACTTTCTTTGCTCATACGAAGCTACGAACTTACCTGCCCTCAGTCGGAAGTGAGACCTCCTCCATGGAACGTAGTTCCTGTTCTCAGGGCTCTTAAGAGACCTCCATTCGAACCATTACGCCAGGCTTCTGATCGACACCTGACTTGGAAGACGGTATTCCTGCTCGCTTTGGCTTCAGCCAAGCGTGTCAGTGAACTTCATGGTCTCTCATACGACGTCGCCCATTCAAGGGGATGGGGAGAGGTAACGTTCAGATTCGTCCCTGAGTTTGTGGCTAAGACTCAAAACCCTGGAGTTCCGGACCCACTATTCGACTCCTTCAGGGTTTCGAGTTTCCGTTCTGTAACAGATGACTCAGACCATCTCCTACTATGCCCAGTAAGGAGTCTGAGGCGTTATCTTAAAAGAACAGCTGCAGTTCGTCCTCGCGTGCAAGCCCTGGTTGTGAGCACAGGAAGGACGAAGAGGAGGGTCATCAAGAATACCATCTCTGCTGGGATTCGAAGGGTCATCTATCATGCCCTGAATCCGGACCCTCCTCCGTCACGTCGCCCTAGAGCGCATGATGTCAGAGGCATCGCAACGTCCCTGGCATTCAAGAGAAACTTCTCTGTGACGCAGGTTCTACAAGCTGGGGTCTGGAAGCGTCAAACGACCTTCACAGTCCACTACCTGCAGGACGTGACCCACAGGAGCCTCGATACGTTTTCTATCGGCCATGTGGTGGCTACATAAAAGCTGGTCTAACCTCAGGCTCCTTAATGGACAGGTAGCAGAAGGTTGAGGGCCTTGTTACCCGGTTTTAGACTGCATGAATGAAAAAGTATGTCTGGCCCTTACTCTTTTCTTCATTCTCCCCTCTCTTGGAGAAAGCAGCATCCTGGGTTCTCTGCACAGCTGACCTCAAACCACTGCAGGTAAACCATGCTTCTTTGTGTTCCTAGTATTAATATAATACTGTCGCGTCCCCCATACCCTGACGAGGTGGTATTGGGAACGTCCTAGCCTAAAATTCCATCTAAAGAACTTCAGGTCAACTTTCTAGGATGAGTCACACTTCATTCCTCTACACACAAGCTTACGTAGCGAGGTGCAGGGACTCCTTTTCTCGAGTGCTGCTCACTCGGATTCTGAGTCCCCGGGTAAAGCCAAAGCCAGCAAGGCTGGGACTTTCCCCCCTACCTAAGGGTTAAGTCACCCTATGCAAATAGCGTGGTTTGTATTTCGGTTACGGAACAAATGACAAATTCAAAGATAATTTGCATTTTTCCTAACCATACAAACCTTAGCTATTTACACATATTTGCCCGCCAGCTCTGTCCCCCGTGAAGTCCTACCTCTAAGCGAAGTGAATCAGTTCACCGGTGTGTGGAGGGGGAGGGGTAGCTAGCTCCCCCTCCCCTACCCCCTCGCTAACTAGCGCGGGGGTAGTTAACCCTCGTTAAAAATCTAATGGCTCGCCATTTCAGCTACGCCGAAAGTAATACCCTATGTAAATAGCTAAGGTTTGTATGGTTAGGAAAAATACAAATTATCTCCGAATTTGTCATACTTTGTTTGGTATTGTTATTGGCAGTTGTTTGTTTGACACTATTGTTGTTGTTTAGTTGATATTCAACTGCTGCTGTTTTGTTATGTTACAATAATTGTTATTATTTTGTTGATGGTGGTGTTCTAAATACTTGAAACACACAACTAGGTTAAAAATGCATCACATATACACACATGGTCAAAGCTGTTCATTTTATTTACACTAGTAATTATGTGCTAGTTTTAGATAGTAATTTATTGCACATAAGTTCATAATTCTGTGAAAAATCAGGATTTTCCAATGTCAATTATACATCCTTGTGTTGTTTTTCATGTTAATTTTGTCTTATTGATATCAGGTTAATTTTAACAATAAACAACTAATGAGAGTTCATCTTTTATTTCTATTTCCTTTATCGGCTGATTTCATTCTATTGATACAGAGAATTCGTACACCTAGGCCTACGTGAACACAGGAAACTAAAATAACTTAGTGCAAGTGGGTAAGGAGGGGTATAGGGCTATACTGTAAATAAATAGAACCAAGATACTAAAATTAAGTCTGGGGCCAGAAAACATTGAAAAACACATTGCAATATGATTAATTTCAATACTTACCTAATACCAATCCTGCTTTAATCATCAAAGCCACCAGCTTGCCAACCTCTAACAATAAAACTATTCTAATTCTTTCTCTCTCATCCTTCCCCCCTGTGATGCCAAGTAGACCCAATAGCATCACTGGGCAAACCTACCACAAGCCAAGAACTTCATATAACCGAAACCTGTACAACAAACCTTAAGAAAATATTATGACATCACTAAAAGTGGAGCGGAGGGAGGGAATTAGATGACTACCAGGTAAGTATGTTAATAATAAATGTTATTATTAAAATTAAGCTTACCTAAATAAAACTTCCCTGATAGTCATAATGCTGACTAACATGAAAAATTCGTAGATAATTTGTATTTTTCCTAACCATACAAACCTTAGCTATTTAAATAGGGTATTACTTTCGGCGTAGCTGAATGACGAGCCATTAGATTTTTAACGAGGGTTAACTACCCCCTCGATAGTTAGCGGGGGGTAGGAGAGGGGTAGCTAGCTACCCCTCCCCCCTTACACACCGGTGAACTGATTCACTTCGCTTAGAGGTAGGACTTCACGGGGGATAGGGCTGGCGGGCAAGTATGATTAAATAGCTAAGGTTTGTATGGTTAGGAAAAATACAAATTATCTACGAATTTGTCATTTGTTCCGTAACCGAAATACAAACCACGCTATTTAAATAGGGTGACTTAACCCTTAGGTAGGGTGCTAAGTCCCAGCCTTACTTGGGTTTGGCTTTGTTTGGGGACTCAGAATCCGAGTGTGTAGCACTCGAGATAAGGAGTCCCTGCACCTCGCAAATCCCTTGCTTTGCAAGGAATGTGCGGCCTACGTAAGCTTGTGTGTGAAGGAATGAAGTGTGACTCGTCCTAGGAAGTTGACCTGGAATCCTTTAGATGGAATTCTAGGATAGGACGTTCCCAATACCATCTCGTCAGGGTATGGGGGACGCGACAGTATTATCTTAATACTAGGAACACAAAGAAGCATGGTTTACCTGCAGTGGTTTGAGGTCAGCTCTGCAGAGAACCCAGGATGCTGCTTTCCCCAAGAGAGGGGAGGATGAAGAAAAGAGTAAGGGTCAGACATACTTTTTCATTCATGCAGACTAAAACTGGGTAACAATGCCCTCAACCTTCTGCTACTTGTCCATTAAGGAGCCTGAGGTTTATACCAGCTGTTGTGCAGCCACCACAGGGCCGATAGAGAACGTATCGAGCCTCCTGTGGGTCACGTCCTGCAGGTAGTGGGCTGTGAAGGTCGTTTGACGCTTCCAGACCCCTGCTTGTAGAACCTGCGTCACTGAGTAGTTTCTCTTGAATGTCAGGGACGTAGCGATGCCTCTGACATCATGCGCTCTAGGGCGACGTGACGGAGGAGGGTCTGGATTCAGGGAATGGTGGATGACCCTGTGAATCCATGCTGAGATGATGTTCTTAGTGACCCTCGTCTTCGTCCTTCCTGTGCTCACAAACAATGCTCGCACTCGAGGACGAGCTGCAGCTGTTCTCTTAAGATAGAGCCTCAGACTCCTTACTGGGCACAGTAGGAGATGGTCTGGGTCATCTGTTACAGAACGGAGACTCAAAATCCTGAAGGAGTCGAACCGTGGGTCCGGAATCCCAGGATTTTGAGTCTTAGCCACAAACTCAGGGACGAACCCGAACGTTACCTCCCTCCATCCCCTTGAATGGGCGACGTCGTACGAGAGACCATGAAGTTCGCCGACTCGCTTGGCCGAGGCCAATGCGAGTAGGAACACCGTCTTCCAAGTCAGGTGACGATCAGAAGCCTGGCATAATGGTTCGAACGGAGAATGGAGGAGGTCTCACTTCCGACTGAGGGCAGGTAAGCTCGTAGCTTCGTATGAGTAGAGAAAGTTCTAGCGAGGAAGAGATGTCCATTCCTTTCTGCCTGAAGGCCAGGCTTAAGGTTGAGCAATAGCCTTTCACTGCCGAGACTGAAAGGCGCATTTCTTCCCGCAAATACACAAGAAACTCGCTATTCCTGGAATAGTGGCATCGAGGGGAGAGATACCCCTTCCACGACACCAACCACAAAAGACTCTCCACTTCGCCTAGTAGACCCCTGCGGATGACTTTCGCAGGTGCAGAGACATCCTTTCCGCAACTTGTTGCGAAAAGCCTCTCTGTGAGGAGATGCTGGATAGTCTTAAGGCGTGAAGCCGAAGCGATGCTATGGCTTTGTGGGAGATGTTGCAGTGTGGTTGCTTGAGTAGCTCGTGTCGCGGAGGAAGTTCTCTCGGGAGTTCCGTCAGGAGCTGCAGAAGGTCCGGGAACCAATCTACATGATGCCATAGCGGAGCTACTAAGGTCATTGACAGGTTGACCGATAGTCTGGTCTTGTTGAGCACCCTTCTCATCAGACAGAACGGTGGGAAGGCGTAAAAGTCGATGTTGTCCCACCGTTGTTGGAAGGCATCTTGCCAGAGTGCCTTGGGGTCCGGGACTGGGGAACAGTACAGCGGGAGCTTGAATTTCAAGGCTGTCACGAACAGGTCCATCGTCGGGGAACCCCACAAAGTCAGGTCTTTGTTGGCTACTAGAGGATCCCAAGACCACTCGGTACTCACTATCTGCGATGCTCTGCTCAGACTGTCGGCGAGCACATTCCTTTTGCCCGGAATGAAGCGAGCCGATAGTGGAATCGAGTGGACTTCGGTCCATCTCAGTATGTCTACTGCAAGATGGGATAGCTGTTGTGAAAAGGTACCTCCCTGCTTGTTGATGTAAGCCACTACCGTGGTGTTGTCGCTCATCACCACCACGGAGTGACCCGCCAGGGTCTGTTGGAACTGTTGAAGTGCCCGATATACGGCCTTCATCTCTAGCAGATTTATGTGGAGGCACTTTTCTGATTCTGACCATAAGCCTGAGGTCCTGTGGTTCAGAACGTGGGCCCCCCACCCTTCTTTTGAAGCGTCCGAGAACAGCATCAAATCCGGGGGGAGGACGAGAAGATCCACTCCCTTTCGGAGGTTTTCGTCTGTCACCCACCACTGAAGGTCCGTCTGTTCCGTAGGACCCATAGGGACCAGAATGTCCGGGGAATCGTGGCCTTGATTCCACCGGGACTTGAGCCGCCATTGCAGGGATCTCATCCTGAGACGGCAGTTTGGAACTAGACGGGCCAAGGAGGAAAGGTGACCTAGGAGACGTAACCACGATTGGGCTGGAAGCTCTTCTCATCTGAGGAAAGGACTTGCGACCCTCCTCAGCCTTGCTATCCTGTCGTCTGATGGAAAGGCTTTGTGGAGATTGGTGTCCAATATCATACCTAGATGTACAGTGAACCCTCGTTTATCGCGGTAGATAGGTTCCAGACGCGGCCGCGATAGGTGAAAATCCGCGAAGTAGTGACACCATATTTACCTATTTATTCAACATGTATATTCAGACTTTTAAAACCTTCCCTTGTACGTAGTACTGTTAACAAACTACCTTTTAATGTACAGAACACTTAATGCATGTACTACAGTACCCTAAACTAAAACAGGCACAAATATTAAAGGCGATTTTATATCATGCGTTTCCTAAACACGCTAAAAAGCACGATAAAAAATGGCAACCAATGTTTTGTTTACGTTTATCTCTGATCATAATGAAGAAACAAACTGGAGGTAGAGCTTTGCTTATTACCCAGACATATTTCCCATACTTTTCCCTTAGAACTACATCACATCTTCCAACTTTAGATATATATATATATATATATATATATATATATATATATATATATATATATATATATATATATATATATATATATATATATATATACAGTATATATATATATATATATATGTGTGTGTGTGTGTGTGTGTATGTGTATATATATATATATATATATATATATATATATATATATATATATATATATATATATATATATATATATATATATATATATATATATATATATATATATATATATATATATATATATATATATATATATATATATATATATATATATATATATATATATATATATATATATATATATATATATATTTATATGTACTGTATACACATATACATACCTACATATATACATACATACATATATACATAAATACATGCATACATATATATATATATATATATATATATATATATATATATATATATATATATATATATATATATATATATATATATATATATATATATATTACTGTATATATATGGGTTATGGAAAAAATCCGCGAAGTGGTGAATCCGCGATGGTCGAACCGCGAAGTAGCAAGGGTTCACTGTACCAGAAGTTGAGATGGAAGCAGAAAAGACTTCCCGAGATTTACCATGATCCCTAGATCTTGGGAAATTCCCAGAAGCTTGTCTCGGTGTCGAAGAAGGGTCGATTCTGAGTCTGCCAGGATCAGCCAGTCGTCCAGATAACGGAAGAGACGGATGCCGATCCTGTGTGCCCACGAAGAGATCAGGGTGAACACTCTGGTGAATACCTGGGGTGCTGTGGAGAGACCGAAACACAGCACCTTGAACTGGTAGATCTTGTTGTCTAGGCCGAATCTCAAGTACTTCCTGGAAGACGGATGGATTGGGATCTGGAAGTACGCGTCCTTATGATCCAGTGTACACATGAAGTCTTGCGGTCTCACTGCAAGTCTGACCGTGTCTGCTGTCTCCATGCTGAACGGAGTTTGTTTGACAAACTTGTTCAGGGCTGAGAGGTCGATGACTGGTCTCCAGCCTCCAGACGCCTTCTTTACAAGAAAGAGTCGACTGAAGAAGCCTGGGGAGCCCGTCGACGACCTCTTGGAGAGCATCCTTCTTCAGCATGGTCTCGACTTCTGCCCGTAGGTCTAGCCCCTTTGCCGATCCCATGGCATAGGAGCTCAACGACACTGGATTCGCTGTCAGGGGAGGAAGAGATGTTATGAACGGGACGCGATACCCTTGACTGATCACGGAGATCGTCCAGGAATCAGCCCCGAGTTGCTGCCACCTGAATGCGCAACTTTTCAGGCATCCCCCCACTGGTGGACATGCAGGGAGATTGCCAATCCTAGCGTTTGCGGCCTCGGCCGCTCCCTCTAGGATTCTTGCGTCTCCTGGAGGACTTTTTGCCCTTCTTGTCTCTGACAGGAAAGGGCTGCTGCTTGGACACCGTCGTCTTTGCTGCCGCTGCCGGTTTCGTCGTCTTGGACTGGCGAGGTTGTTGAGGTGCTGGAGGTTTGTAGGGCTTATATGTAAGAGCCCTTTGGAGAAGAGAATCCTGGTTCGATTTTCTCCACCTCTCAGCCGCCTGTTCCACATCCTTGGGCTCAAACAAACTCTTTCCCAGGAGGGAAGAGTGTCTGAGCTAGCAGACATCTACGGCTGGGACCTTCGAGTGGAACCTCTCGGTCACCACATCACGTCGCTTCAGGATCGAGTTTGCCCACAAGTTCGAGACTTGGTGGGCCAGAAACTCAATAGTGCATGTGCCCGAAAGGAGGAAGGTCTCCAAGGCCTTCCTGGTGCTCTCCTTGGACAGATCCTCGGATCGCAGCAGGATGCCCAGAGACCCAAGCCAGACATCCGCCCACGAAGTGGCCTGCATGTCACACTTTGCGACCTTCTCCTGACTTGGGATCTCTGTTGCCGAAAATGTCACTTGCCGGGTGGAGTCTCTCTCAAGAGAGACTCCCCTGGTAAGCTCTTCCACAGAGTGGTGGAGTGGAAGAGCTAAACAAGACTCCTCCATGATCTCAAAATACCTCCTCTGTTGGACACGAGTAGGTGGGAGGAGCTTGTTGCCAGCAGTGGAACGGCTGGAGGAGGCGAGCTCGGAGAGCTGGCCCTCAACCTTATCCCTGGCACTCTTCGCCCCTTGGGACCAAGGCAAAGCCACACTGGCCTTAGTGGGTTTCTGAGTGCCAAAGACTCGGTCCAGGACCGTGTCCTTGCCCTCATGAGGGGCGATCTCAGGGTCCTTGAACCCGTTGAGATGCCTCATCAGAGTCAAGACCTGCCAGAAGGCATGTTCTCACTCTTGCTGCTCTCCTCCTGGTGAACTGGCAGCTAAGTCTCCTGTCCCCAGATGCTCTACTTGGGGGGACACGTGGACGTTCTCCTGGGGTCTCGCTGGCTCTGATCGAATCCTGGAAGAAGACTTCGGGATAGTCTTTGAGTCCTTTGGTTCCCTTCTAGGAGGGATGCAGGACTCTAGCAATGAAGTCTGAGGGCTCTTCTCCGCCCCAACACGGGACGATTCTCCTACTCACGTTGGGGTTTCTCCCATTGGTGCATTGGGAGAAGGTCTCACCTCGGTAGATTCCCCTAAGGCAGAAAAGCTTCGTCCACAGGAGAAGGAGAGAACGTCTGAAGGGGGGAAGGAGTCTTCCTTACGGACTTCTTAGGAGCCAGTTTGACCCTGGGAGAAGTCACCACGATCTCTACTCCTCTCTTCCTCTTCAGTGGGGTCGGAGCTGCCGTAGGTTTGAGACCCAAATCAGCGAAGGCAGGCTTAACAGCCTGGACGGCAGCTCTGATAAGGGACCCAAACCATGACTGCTTACTGACAGACGCAGTGTCAGAGACTCCCGCTGGAGGGAAGGGGATCGGGCGATCCTTCGGAGTAGATATCACATGGCCTGCCTGAAAAGAAAGGGAAGAAGATTGGTGCCTAGTCCTCTCTGAAGACCTTCCCTCCTCCTGCGAGCGCACTGTTCTGCGCTTGGGGGGGGGGGGCGGGGCGGGGGGGGGGCGTGAAGAAGATGACCTGACTGCTCACGCTCTTGAAGACTCGCTAGGAAGCTCGCGTTGTGAAACCCGAAGGGAATTGCGCTTGGGCTCGCGCTGGCATTCGCGTGATGGAACAATCGCGAACGTTCGTGCACGTGTGCGTGCGCGCAGGCGAGGGCGCGCGTGGGCGCGCGTGGGCGCGCGTGGGCGCGCAGGCGAGGGCGCGCGTGGGCGCGCAGGCGAGGGCGCACAGGCGTGAGCGCACAGTCGAGGGCGCGCGTGGGCGCGCAGGCGAGGGCGCGCGTGGGCGCTGCGTGGGCGCACAGGCGAGGGCGCGCATGGGCGCACAAGCGAGGGCGCGCGTGGGCCCACAGGCGAGGGCGCGCGTGGGCGCACAGGCGAGGGCGCGCATGGGCGCACAGGCGAGGGCGCGCATGGGCGCACAGGCGAGGGCGCGCATGGGCGCACAGGCGAGGGCGCGCATGGGCGCACAGGCGAGGGCGCGCATGGGCGCACAGGCGAGGGCGCGCATGGGCGCACAGGCGAGGGCGCGCATGGGCGCACAGGCGAGGGCGCGAGTGTTGGCGACCAGGAGAATGACGGCGCGTAGGTGAACGACGGAGCGCAGGCAAGTGATGGCGCACAGGAGAGCGATGGCACGCAGGGCGCGCAGATGAGCGACTGCGCACAGGTGAGGTTGTGCGTGGGCGCGCAGGTGATCTTCTGCGAGCAGGCTCGTGGATGCGTGGGCGTGCTGGAAAGTGATGGCGCGCGGGCAATGGGGCACGCGGACGCACCAGAGATCGCTGGCGTGCAGGTGCGCGATCTGGAGAAGACAGATGGGGCGCAGGATCAGCAGGCTTAGAAGCGCGTGAAGGAGACTGCTCGTGGGCGCGTCGTGTCCCGTCCACCTCTGGAAGTGCGCACGGTAGGAGCTGGAACCTGTGGGCGCGAATGTGACTGCGCACGAGGGCGCGTAGGCGAGGGTTGACGATAGGGCGAGTTCCGAGGGCGCGCAGGTGAACGCTGGCAAGAAGGCGAAGGATGAGGCTTCCTTCCTAAGCCCAGATCCGAAGATCGTGGGCGAGCGGGCGAGCGATGGCGCGCAGGGGAAGTTTGCTGGCAAGCTGGAGATCGTGGGGGCGCGTGGCGCGTATCAGGATCAGGGCGCGCAGATGTGCGCTGGCGAGGAGAAGATCGCTGGCGTACAGGAGATCGCTGACGCGCAGGAGAGCGCTGGCGAGCAGGAGATTGATGGCGAGCAGGTGATCGATGGCAAGCAGGAGGGCGCTGACATGTCGACTCTGCCATAGGAGATCGCTGGCGCGTTGTTTCCAGCACAGGATGAATCTCAGCAACAGCAGGAACAGGAGAAGGCTTGCGCGCCTTGCGTGCAGGAGATCGTGGGCACACAGGTAAAACCTGGCACTTAAGGGACTTGCTCACATTGTGAGACAAGCCCTTTTGCCCCGAAGGGACTGGTGCCCGTTGGATAACGGGGTGCGAGGGTGCCCACTGCGCATCAGCTGCCACGAATGGTGAAAGAGGATCAGCAGGTCTGGCAGGCGTAGGAGATCGCGAACGATCTGCAGAGAGGTCCAGAGATGCGGATGCAACGGTCGACTCACGACGAGGAGGATCCTCTGCGGGGGACGGCGAGGGCGAGGAGCCGAAGAGGCGCCTCCTAACTCCCTTGTGGGGAGAAGGAAGACCTCTACGGCGAAGAGGAGGGCGAGCCTTGCGACGGATACGTCCTCTGGGAGCAGGAACACCATCGTTTAGATGAAGGAAACACCTTTTTTGGGAGGTGCTGTGTGGTTCCCAATACCTTCCTCACTCCCTAGTCTTGTGAAGTGCAGGATATGTGAAATATTCTCCTAGAGTGAAAAGATTATTACCAGGAAAGAAACAAGTACCAGGGTATGCATTGTTTTCATTGTTAACGGTGGTACTCAGTGGGTGACGTGTCATCAGTTAGCAGAAAAATTTGGCATTGGAGGTGCTGTGACTAGTTCTAAAGAGCCTAAAACAATTAATTTCCGTTATACAAACTAAGTACGTGCCTTGCCTCTTGATACACTGGCCCTGGGGAAGGCAAAACAATATTTCTTCGGAATATCATGTCATATTAGATTCTCTGTTGTAGCCTTTACAGGAGAGTCCTTGGAAAACTAACAGTACCTCCTCAAAAATAGGGTTTTCCTTCATCAATAGCCCTTTTATTGACAGAAGTTACTATGGAGTACAAATTTTATTGAGATGTTAAATATAGGGGAACTCTTAACAGGCATACAATTGTTACATACTGTAATAGGTATTAATAAATAGTAAACAGTCTACATACTTGTAATTATCATATTTTATTTATGGAAACTACTATGATTAGCAAGTTATTGTGGAATATTGCCTCTACCAAGATGAACACTATAAAATAACTTATCAAGCATATTGTTAGTCATATTGCAAAAATTTGGGGGGTTGCATGATACAAGAGTATAGCCTATATGGTAGCTGTTGGGATCTGTGGATGCAAGAGATCATGCTCAAAACTACCAATGACCTTTTGTTTGTTAAACGTAAGAATGGAGTGTTTAAGGAATTTGAGGTCCTGAATATCAGCTACTACATATAATGGATTTATGGTGATACAAGCGAGTAGAGTGCTGTCAACCATTCTATTCATGTTAATATAAAAAATTAAAATTTGAAGAGAACAATAGATCTTTTCTATCATAAATACTATTTTAGAACATTAAAACATTAACAGTATGCTTACTCTATGGCAGCTCTGTATGTGTTTATGGCAGAAGCAACATCATTCTCCAAGAGATAAAGTTTTGCTAACATGGCAAATGTCTGGTGGTGCTTATTTTGTTCCAAAGCAAATATAAGCTGCTCCCTAGCACTGTCATATTCTTTAAGATGCATGTAACATATTCCTGTAGAAAATAGAGAGAAATTTCAGTTCACTTTACAAGATGGACTATCAAAGTTCTCATTTTATTTGAGTTCATGACATTAACACAAATTAATAAACAAAGAAATCCAAGTAGAGTAAAGTTTAAATTACATTCAATAAAGGATCAGCCAACAACAGGGTATTAGTATTCTCCAGAGAATTCAAAATGTCTTATTTGAAGTAATAATAAATCAATAATAGCAGGCAAGACCTCTCCCAAGGAATAATAATTCATAGAAAATGGCTCATGCTCTGCATAGCGGGCTAGTATAGCCTGATCCACTGAAGAGGGAATATGATCATGTGAAGTATTCAAGAGCCTCAAAATGAAGGAAGGAATAAAAGTGGTTCCGACATAAAAATCGGCTAACGGACAGATAAGTATAGTATTGACCAAACTTTCACCACACAAAATAAACATAACCTGTTACCACTGCGACTAAAGAATGAATAAGAATCAAGATGGCGAATGCTGGAAGGGGACATTGTTTAAACTTCTACTATTTACCAGGACCTCTTTCCAACTGGATCAAAGGATCTTTAAATGTGTCAGGGTAAAATTTTTCTATTCTATTTTAGTCAAAGTTTTTAATTAATAAATTAACAGCACATGCCTTCCAGTAAATTTCATGAAATAAATAAGAAAACAGTTGAGTTTATGATGAAAAAAATTCAAACCCAATATTAAAGTGTTCTGTATAAGGCTTTGAGAGAGAGATGATGTTAAATTCTAACAAGAGACCAAGAAAAAAATTTTCTACTTATTTTTATTTCATATTGATATAAAGCTCTTATTTTCATACCTAGCTGAATTAAAATATTTAGGATTTATTATTTGAACTAGTTAAGGTATGGCTAATAATGGATAAAAACTTTGAATTTTCTATTGGTCTCTCATCTCACCCTTCAAAATATCAGATGTGTATCAACCTCAAGAGCTATGAGAATGTCACTTGAATGTGAAAAAGATATCCGTCTCAATGGAACATAAAACAATAATTAGCCTTCATTCAC
This sequence comes from Palaemon carinicauda, assembly GCF_036898095.1. Taxonomy (NCBI): domain Eukaryota; kingdom Metazoa; phylum Arthropoda; class Malacostraca; order Decapoda; family Palaemonidae; genus Palaemon; species Palaemon carinicauda. The sequence continues at coordinate 144,342,835 of NC_090730.1, forward strand.
AGCGTAAAATTTGCTCAGACATATAACATGTTATCTGATATCTTAAAGACTAGAGGAGCACAATACAGTACTTTGCTAGAAATGTTTGCTCAAACATAAAAACCCAACACCTATTAACAGGGAATAGCTGCCTTCCGCATTCTTTTTAATGTTTTACTCATATGGATGTGCAGTGAGAATTCACCAAAACTTGCTTTGGAATTAGGACTTTCTAACTTGTTTTTAACTTTTGAGCCGTGGTGGCTCATGCATAGGCACTGTGGAACTGCTGTGGCCATTGCCATTTTCACTTGATTATCGATAACATTCGATATAATTATTTCATTTATACCGTAATTCTTTCTTTATACTTGTACAATATATAATCCTTTAGCTTCATGTCAGCACCCATCCATCAGTTTATAAAAAATATAAAAATCTATGAATGGAACTGTGCATTTTACAGTTCCAGCGGCAGTTTTTTTTTACTGTTATACGTATGTGCAAATTGGAAGCTATATGTGAGGCTGCGGGGAGAGGAGAGAGCAATGTCGCTCCCGCAGTTCCATCATTGGTGCGCTGGTGAAAGGTAGTGATTGACAAAGAAAACCTTGAAACCTAACTAAAAGTATTCGTATGTAAGTCTGATATTCGTGAATTGAGCTGCTGAAATTTATCTTGGAAAATAATTCATATGATGTTCTCAATAAAATTACAAAACTGATGAAAATCCTCTTGACAATTCCTATAACTACATAACAGGCAGAAGGCTGCTTTTCAACACTGAAAAGATTAAAAAAATTTCTAAGAAGCACTATGATTTTAGAAAGACTAAATGCATTCGCAGTGCTTTCAATGGAGAAAAAATTCCTCAGTTTTCATCCAGAGATCAAATAGAAAATCATTGATCTTTTTACAGAAATTAAAATAATGAGAATAGATTTTTATTTTTACATGAATAGACCAGGCTTCAACTAGAACAATTTAGGTTATAGTTAAAAAATGTTTTGTTTTTATTTTTCTAAGATTAAGTATAGTTTATGAATAAATTTTCTTATACCTGTTTGTCCCCTCCCCCACCCCCAGTACTCTTAACCACAAGCTACCATTGCTTTTGAGTATTTTTTTCTTCATTTTCATATTACCATAGTCACATAAAAACTTCCTTAATTTACTTTTCATACTTTCCATTTTAAAAGCACAATAATAATCTCTGCTTAAAGATTGTGTCTTCTTATCACCCTGTTGTGTGCAGCCTATGCAACTTTCTTCAAGGATAACTGTCTGGTAAAATTTAGAAAGCAGAAGCTACTACTCTAACATCATGAGCTTTCACTCTCAACCCTAGATAGTTTCAATTTTTCTCTGAAAATTTCATGTTTTGAAAAATAAGCCGTAATAGCTTTTTCTCAAAATCATCTGATTGATTTTATTAGGGGTTAGTATGGGCTTTTACCTTCACTGCAATTATACCTTACCACAGGGGACCACAAGAACATAATCATCATATTTCAGGGTTACTTACTGAGCAAGGATGATCAATATCCCTCAAATACAGAAATATATATGTTACAAATAAATACCTATACATACGAAATTAACTTGTTCCACAGTGACTTTCGTATCATGGTTTTTTTTTTGTATAATTAGGGCACTTTTAAATATAAATCGCCTAATTTGTTCCAAGCAAGCCCTAGAAAAATACCAAATTAAATTTTATAATAAAGCTATACTGTACTAATCACAGTGAAATACAACTAAATACTGTACATTTGAATCCTTCAAAACATAACCTAACCATTAATATCTTTCGAATGATGCGATGTCCGAAAGCGAAAGTGACGGCAAAGGAGGTGGACAAACGGCAGGAATCATGAACACTTAACTTTATAAAACACATTAACAAATGGCAAAAAACAACACTTAACTTTACGAAAACCTTAAAATCAAATTTGTTCTTTTTCCTTTTTCTAATCTTTTAATTTTTTCTTTACTTTAAGTTTTGTCCTTTCTAAATTTCTTCATCACTTTCTTTTTTCTATTTTTTGCATCACTTTGACCTTCTCCTTGGCCTACTAATGGCCTCTTTAAATAATAACATTCCAAGGAAGCTTCTGTCTGCCTGCTTTTTAAAATGTTCATGAAATGAGTCGGGCAAACGTCATTACACTGAGCAAGAACATATACTGTATATATATGTCTTCTGCCTTGCTATCTGACTATGAATGCTGAAATTCAAGATTTTAGCAGCAGAAGGATCTAAAATAATTAACAAATTTGAGGTCCTGTGACAGAATCTTGACTCTGTAAGGCATAGTGAATATTCAGAACCCTTACTAAATAGACCACTATTACCATTACACCCAATTTAGAAAGTCAAGTTAGGGTTAGCAACTGGCCAGGTAAGATCAGAATTACTACTTACAAGAAAAGATTCACTTGTCCTAAGAGATTAAACAAATGAAGATTAATAAGTTAAGAACTTGAAGCCCATCACTATCAAAACTCAGCTGGGTTAAGTGTGTACAGTATTTGGGAACGGTGCTGGCATGTCATATCACAATCAACTTTGCTATAAACAACTATTGCACCCTATTCTTCTTTTGAATACACTCCAAACTAAAAGCAAGTTTAATTAGAACTCAAACTTGAGACATACTTTCCCTTTGACAAACAGTGAGGCAATTGCACTCCTCACAACAATTATATGAATCAAAGCAATATCCTTGTGCAGTAATTACTAAAAAATTCAGAGGAAGAAAACTTAAAACACAAGCTTATCACAATCCGGAATAGGGGCGCATCGTGTAACACTCTGACAGAGAAACTGCAATAAAAAAAGGCCCAGGCACTTCAATTTTTGCCATTAATAGCTGGTATCTCATTACTTTACAAGAGGCATGTGTCTATTGAAAGCAAAGAAAATTATAAATTTTCTTCTTTTACACTTTAGAGGTAAATATCGATGAATTGAGCTTCTTGAGAAGCAGCAATATGAACATCAAGGGAGATTCCTAAAAGTAATGTATGCTACAGTACGTACTCACATAATTTGATGTTTTCTTTTGCACTTTTTACACTTCCTAAATATAATGTGAAAAAGGAAATAGATTGGCACCAAAATAAAATAACTAAAAATTGAACATTCATACAGAAAATAACCTAAAACACACACAATCAAGCTATTGTGTGGTTATCAGACTTGTCAATTAAAAGATGGTTGGTTGATGGATACCCAAGGGTCCAGGTGATGCTAGTGTCAGAACAGAGCCCTCCTTTAGTGAACAAAAACTGTGTGTCTGGGAATCATCATGTGGGCATACTATGATTACAAAGGTCACTATGATTAAGTCTCTCACTTACCTAGATTATGATGAATCTCCCAATCTGCTTTATCACACTTGTTTTCTGCTTGAATATATGCCTCAACGGCCAATTTGTGACGTCCCAATAGAAACCTAATAAAAAAAAAAATCTTCATGGAATTGTTATTTTCTGTATAGCGGAAAGATACTTTCTTATAAAGATTTCTAGGCAAGACTATTTTAACAAAGTTATTTAGTCATTCTTAGTATAGAATTTATTTAAAAATCAATAAGCAATCTATTTTATACCAAAATGAAATATAAAGTAAAGTAGTTTTATTCAATCATACTTACAATGCTCGTGCCATTTGTTTTATATTTTCAATACTACTTGGATTCAAAATATTGCAAAGCTGGAAAAGTTCAAAAGACTCTTGAATTTTTCCTTCTTGTCTCATTATTAGTCCCTGCAATAAACATAAAACATCAATCCATGTAAAATTCATATTGCAACAGCTGATACGCTGATATTTGAAAGCGTTATTGACAAAAATAAAACTTTCAATAATAAAATTTATTTCTATACTCACCTGATGTTCATATTACTTTTGTCTCCAAATCTTGGTTATGTCCACATTACTCCTTAGAAGTAAAAAATTTACCCATTTTCTTTCCTTCCAATAGTCTCATAACTCTAGTAAACAATGAAACTAACAAGAGTCTACCAACAGTAACATACTGCACATGCATCATCTTCTTCAGTGTGAAAATCGAGTAAATTCCCTTCCTATTAATGCCACTAACCACTAGTCAGTGGGGAGGGGGTGGTCATTTATATGAACATCAGGTGAGAATAAGATAACAAACATTGTTACCCAAATTCTGTTTATTTCTATTTACCTCCCCTGATATTCATGTTTCTGACTCCCACACTCTAACTGTGGTGGGTAGCCAGTGAAGGAAAGAGATAGGGCATTTAGTTTCTCATAATTAATCAAATAATGTCTTAGACTTCTCTGTAGTATAGATTCAAGGGACTCTAAACTCCAGATTGACTTTTCTAAATTACCCTATTACCTAATTATTTATATAACAAATCCTAATTACCTTTAGAACTTAATGTATAATTTACAAAACCAACAAATTAAATTTAAATGATGACTAGACTGCAACATCAAAGCATAAATCTAACATAAATGTAAGTAGTAAGATGGCTAGGGCACCAGCCACCCGTTGAGGTATTACCGCTAAAGAGTTATTGGGTCCTTAGACTGGCCAGACAGTACTTCACTGGACCCTTCTCTTTGGTTACTGCTTATTTTCCCTTTGCCTACACATACACCAAATAGTCTGGTGTATTCTTTACATATTCTCCTCTGTCCTCATACACCTGACAACACTGAGATTACCCAACAATTTTTCCTCCCTTAAGGGGTTAACTACTGCACTGTAATTGCTTAGGGGCTACTTTCCTCTTGGTAAGGGTAGAAGAGACTATTTAGCTATGGTAAGCAGCTCTTCTAGGTGAAGGACACGCCAAAATCAAACCATTGTTCTCTGGTCTTGGATAGTACCATAGCCTCTGTACCATTGTCTTTCACTGTCTTGGGTTAGAGTTCTCTTGCTTGAGGGTACACTTGGTCACACTTTTTCTCTTCTTGTTTTTTTTTTAGTTTTTATAGTTTATGTATGAAATATTTATTCTAATGTTGTTACTGTTCACAAAATATTTCATAATTGTTAAATACTTTTCTTGTAGTTTCCTTATTTCCTTTTCTCACAGTGCTATTTTCCCTGTTGTGGCCCTCGGGCTTATAAAATTCTGCTGTTCCAACTAAGGTTGTAGCTTAGCAAGTAATAATAATAATAATAACTAACAAATCACATTCACAATGCTATCAAACCACATTCCTACATCCACATTAGGTCATAAAGTCCAACAATAGTTCCATGTAAACCTGTACTCCAAAGATAATTTTTAACGAATACCTATTTTGTAAACCTTTGAGATGCCTCTAAAACCCTTTCTAAAGAAAGATTTTGGCAAAAATTTGAGATGTAACTGTACTTTCTACATCATGAGCCCTAATTTTTAAATCTTACACTAAATTTGGATCAAATTACCTTGAGCTTTTGTGACTAAACAGTAATACTGAAAGATATTGCATTCTTGGATAGAGGTTGCAGCATAATACTAATGCCACCAAACAAAATAGCCATATTACTTATAATATCTGTAGACTCATCCAAATAACACTGAATGACTCTTACTGGTCAAAGAAAACTATACTGTACCTTGAACTAACAACCATATCTTTTTGTAAAGAAGGAATTTGAAAAAATTGTGGAAAATAATTAAGTGTTAATTTCATTTTTAACTCGGATATCAGGGAAAATGGATAAAACCAACTTATGATCACCAAAGCCTTCTTTTAAAGATATTGCTTGTGGTTCACCAATTAATTTCTTGAAGCCAAAGTCAACAGAAAAAAAATTTTCTCGTAAGATCTTATGTAAAACTTTTTCAAAAGTTTAAAATGTTAACCTTTAACTCATGGAAGTCTTTTAATATTAAAAGACCTAGAAAACCCACTACAATGCCTGATATGGAAAAATCTAACCTTATAAGTAGTAGGTTGTCCAGGGCACCAGCCACATTGAGATACTATGGCTAGAGAGTTACAGGGGCTGTGGAGGATTAATTTTATTTTAATTTATTTTTTTTGTTTGCCAAATTGAGAGAGAGAGAGAGAGAGAGAGAGAGAGAGAGAGAGAGAGAGAGAGAGAGAGAGAGAGAGAGAGAGAGAGAGAGAGAGAGAGAGAGAGAGAGAGAGAGAGAGAGAGAGAGAGAGTGAGAGAGAGAGAGAGAGATTATTTACTTAAGTTTTGTCAAACCGCGAGAGAGAAAGTGTGTTTATTTGCTTTAGTTTTGTCAGAGAGAGAGAGAGAGAGAGAGAGAGAGAGAGAGAGAGAGAGAGAGAGAGAGAGAGAGAGAGAGAGAGAGAGAGAGAGAATTTCATTTGCTTTAGTTTTGTTAGATCGCGCGTGAGCGAGAGAGTATGTGTGTTTGTGTGTGCATGTGTGTTTGTGTGTCCGCGGTGCGCGCCGAAGAACAAGGGTAGTTAGCGAAAGATTGTTTGTAGTGGGAAAGACTGTCAGTATATTTGAGGTTGTTTGTATACCTTTTTAGCTAGGTTAGGGCGGTAATGAATGTCTTGGGCGAAAGCATTGGATATTTGACTGTAGCAGGAGTCGGTTATGTTTTTTTTGTTCTTTGAAAGCCGGCTGTAAAGTGATTTTTTTATATTCTGAGCCGTGATTCCTCCTTTGGGGAGAAGATTTATTTGAATTTGATTGGTGACGACCTGGCTTGTTTAAGGAATTTGATACGACTGCTCTTGGGATTGATCGCTTGTTAATGACCTGGATTGCGTTAATGAACCGGATTTGATTGTTCTTGTGCTATAAAATTATGACGATGATGATGATGATAGTGCTGATATAGACTGCCAATCAAGTGAGGCAGGTGTAGCAGATTGCCACAAAATTATCTGTCTGCCACCGATTGTTACATCCCGCCACAGGGCCTTTTGACTAGCCAGACAGTACTACATTGGATCCTTCTCTCTAGTAACAGTTCATTTTCCCTTTGCCTACACACAGAATAGTCTGACCTGTTCTTTACATATTCTCCTCTGTCCTTATACACCTGACAACACTGAGATTACCAAACAATTCTTCTTCACTCAAGGGGTTACTGCACTGTAATTGTTCAGTGGCCACTTTCCTCTTGGTAAGGGTAGAAGAGACTCTTTAGCTATGGTAAGCAGCTCTTCTAGGAGAAGGACACTCCAAAATCAAACCATCGTTCTCTAGTCTTGGGTAGTGCCATATCCTCTGTACCATGGTTTTCCACTGTCTTGGGTTAGAGTTCTCTTGCTTGATGATACATTTGGGCACACTATCTTATTTCTCTTCCTCTTGTTTTGTTAAAGTTTTCATAATTTATATAGGAGATATTTATTTTAATGTTACTCTTCTTAGAATACTTTATTCTCCTTTTCTTTCCTCACTGGGCTATTTTCTCTGTTGGAGCCCCTACGCTTATAGCATCTTGCTTTTCCTACTAGGGTTGTAGCTTAGCAAGTGATAATAATAATACACAAAAATCAGCTTAGATTAATAACCTTAATGTCCAAAATTAAAATTTTCTTATTATATAAACTGAAAAATAGAATTTCAATAAAAAATATTTTTGGGCTCAAGCCATGTCGTCCTGATGGAAGGTTCCTTCAGTAGCTTCCTAAGGATATATTTGACTAGAGTGGATATTCCCAGAGAATTAAACTAAAGGTTATCACAGAATTCTAACTTCTGGTGCGAGTACCCTAAAGGTTTCCCTCTAGGATATCGTATATCAACAGGGGACGCATGTATTAACACGCCACATAGCTATCTGCACCCCATATAGAGTTAACGCTTCAATATGGAAAGGTGGCCAAGTAACTGAGGAGCCGTTCCAAAGTTACTCTCATACGTGGCTACTTTTGGTACTCGAGACGTAAACAAACGGGCGCCGTTGTTAAATGACGTCACGTCCGTCTTATTCCTTTCGTTGTAGCTCCTACCTGCAGCTGGCTTTTTCCCAAGTGATTTTCTTATGTGTGTTCATCTTTGCCATGTCTCAGCCTTCAGCCTCGCCTTCTTCTGGAAAGTTGAGTACCAGGTCCTAGTATTGTTTAAATAAGCTCTGGCCGTAAAGTAACTTCTACTTTTCTTAAAATATTGTGTTTTGTGGCGGAGCTGTGCCAAGACCGGACGCGCCTTTTTACGGCGCCGCCGTTCTTATCGCATGCTTTATTTAGTTAGCCAGAACGGCCTTCTCCGGTCCTTTAATTAATTAATATCATTAGTTATTTAGCCTTCATAGCTAGGAAGTAATTATATTATGCGTTAGCGCTCATTAGGCAACCGACGTTTGCCGACCCCATACTAGATCGCTGGCCTAGCCCCTAGACTTGATAGCCTAGTGCTCATATTGCTGCATGATATAAGTGTTCCTAAGTTAAGTTATGAAGATTTAGGCATTTTAACCATACTAGTTACTGTGCTGTACATGTGCTTTCGCCTTCGAGGGACCATACAAGGGACCGTGTCGGTCTGTGCACCACACTCCCCTAACCTAACGCTGGGACCCTTGTATGCTTCCTAAATCCCCCTTACCTACGGGTAATTCCCTTTGGGTAGCCTTGCTTCTCCCTTATTTAATATTTGGGAGAATCTTGCCTTTCACCCAGTGTTCATCGCTCCTCTCAGCCCACCCTAAGGGAATGAATCCCCCTTAGGGTCGTGTCTGAGACCATAGGAAGGGCTCTGCTCTTCCCCAGTTTGCACTTGGTTGGGACACCCCTTCCTCCCTGCAACCTAGCAACGTGTCTTTCAAGTCCTCCCTAACCTAGGAGAATGGTTCTCCTGGTTTAGGTTAGGCTCTGGGGGAGATTCTGCTTTATTATAGTTTAGGACAGTACACCAGTGCTGTACCTGATCAGGGCTAACCTATCCTAGGTTGGGGAGTGTTCTCCCCTGCCTTGGTGGCCTATCTCATACAGAGTCTCTCCACACTAGAAAGACCCCTACTCCCCTCCCCTCTCTATCCCTTTCGTGTAGGCCTGCCTACAAACCCGTCCAACGTCCTACAACTCCTCCCTTGGGCGGAGTGGTAGGGTTAGCTTTGCTCCTCTGCTGAGCTGGCCGCTCTGGTACACTTCCCCTTCATAGTGAACTATGGGGGTTGTTGCCGGCAGCTGTCCTGCCGGGGGAGGATTCCCCTCTTTGAGTGCTCTCTGTCCCTCCCTTGGGTTACCTCAGGCTCCCAGCCGTCTGCCGGCCCCCTGCCGCTGGATGATAGGCGTATCCACACCTATCATGAGCGCACTCCCTCCGGAGGGGAGCCGGTGGAGTATAGGATATTACCCTTCCCTTCCCTCCTTACCTTTCTCTCTCTCTATTATGGTGCCGGTCCCTTACTGCCTCTACTGCCAGCGATAGCCGTCGCCACCTCAGGTGACCTCTATTCATAAGATAATACCTCCCTACTAGGGTGACAGCCTGCCGACTGCCGGAGGCTGCCGCCCTCTGCCGGCATACCGCCGACGTCCCGGGTATCTACCCCATACATTTCCCCTAGGATTACCTGGCGACAGCCTGCCGACTGCCGCCCCCTTATCTGCCGACATTGATTGCCGACATTCTAGGTATCCGCCCTATTCATCTTATGAGTTGACCTATGGTTCACCATACCGTCAGTCCGCCGGTTGCCGGGGCCCGCCGCCCTGCCGGCGACCCGCCGCTGTGCCGGCGGTCGCCCCCTTGGTGTCTTCCATCTCGGTCACTCAGTGTGTTCTCCTAGATGATTTCACCTTGCAGGACCGGTCTCCGGCTTTCCACCGGTCTGCCGGCACCACCCTATGAGGCGCTAATGGACATGCACCCCTTCCACGGCTGCCGGCGTGGTGGCTGCCGGAACCACGCCGGCAGTCAATCCAATGCAGCCAGATAGCCTGGCCACCTCCCTGTTGGTATTGTTATACCCACTGATATAGTGGCTATGCTGTATGGTTGCACGGTACAACATTTCCAGCATACTCTGTGCTTCTTAGTACAGTCTCTTGCCGGAACCTACCCATTACCAAGGGGGTTTATCCTATTTTCCCCCTCTCCCTCACTAGGTTCTGAGTGGTCTCAGATCCTTTCTACTCTGTGGACAATTCCTTTAAAAGGAGGCCTAACTTGCCTCATCCATATGGATTTCTCCCTCCTTTGGAACCCTCGGGTCCTAAGGAATTGCCTACAGATAAGGTTGCGGTAACCGGCTGGACGGGATTCACAAGTATGTGTCTACCTATTTCCTTTCCTGCTTATCTATCCTGAGCATATAATTTATATGCTATTTTACAGATTAAGTTATTCTTAAGCCTAGAGTAATGTAAGTCATATCTATGCCTTCCATGTACTCATGATCTCTTTCGTTTACAGGAGGAGTATATGAAGTGTGAAAGCTCATTCTGCGGAGTTCGTCGCCCGGACTTCTACGGGCACAAGGCGTGCCGGACCCACGCCCCCTGCATCGCCAAGAGAGGCGACCTTAAATACTGGGATCCGCAGAACTGTCCGATCTGCATAAGTCTCCTAGATGATGCGTTCAACAACCCTCCTTCCACGGAGGTACGGGACACTGCTAGAGAGAAACTGCGCAAATGGGTGCGCGGTTTCCAAAAGAACACCTCTGGACCTTACCTTCCAAACGAAGATATAAGGACCTTGCTTTTCCCGAAAGCATCCAAGGACTCTGTGATCCCTCAAGACCAGATTCCCACCATCCAGGTGGTGGTCGAACCCGACGTCGTTATGGCACAGACACTTCGTACGTGTCACATCGATTCCGACGAGGTGGAGCGTATGTCGGAGGTGTCCGATGGTACGGAGAAGACCCTCATGGGCGAAGAGCTCGACTATGAGGAAGATCAGGTGGAATACCCTGATTCGGAGACCGAGGTTGCTCCAACACCCCCGGTAAAACCCGTAGTAACCAAGGAACCTGTTCCCTCTACCTCCACCGCCTCAGAAACGTTACCATCCGCCACCCAAGAGGTCTTCCGGATGCTGGAGGCCCTTATGGAGAAGAAGCTCAGGGAGACTCAGGAGCAGTTCCGGACTACTCTCATCGGCTTCAAACAACCGAAGAAGATCTCGGTAAAGGACCTCCCTCACTGCTCGGAGTCTAACCCATGGAGGTACGCCGAGCATATGCCAATCACTACTGGCAAGATCTTAATAAACGACAAGATTGGTTCTGTCCTCCTGGAAGAAGTGGAATTCTTCCCGAATTTCGAGGCGTATCCAGACTGTTACGTCCGACTCAGGTCCGAACCAGCCTTAAAAGAAGAGACCGAACCAAAAGAAGTGATCGTGTTCGATCTCGCGAAGGCCCAAGCCATGCTGGCTCACTCAACGAAGAGTCGGGGTTTCACCAACTCCAAGATGCCAGCACTGAGCAAAAAGCATCCGTCCTTTATTGCTCCAGCTACTGCGACCTTCCCCTTTGTAGAAAAGGCCTTCCAAGAGGTCATGAAGGCGGTGGAAGAGGGTAAACCTTGCCCTGCACTGGAGGAGTGCAGACCCTTCTCCCTCACTCTTCCCCCCGATGATAGGTACTGGAAAGATATCCAGTTCACCTTTACGGTTGGGAAGTTGGAACCTGATGTGGCTGGTCGCCAGTTCAACGAGGACCTCCCACGACTGAACGACCATCTCCTTCGTCGGGAACAGGACACCAAGGAGAGACTTGCCACCTCTCTGTCACATCAGATACAGCTAGAAGTCATGGCCAGGGACACTAGGGTCCCAGACTTGTATATGGTCCTAGCGAAGTCACACCTAGCAACTGTGACAAAGGACCTGTATAGCTTTGTTAAGGCTCGAAGAGCCTGTAGAGTGTAGAGAGTTCGTGTTCGCCAATGCGACAGTGAAACACGAACCCCGGAGACTGATTTCCTCCAACATCTGGGGTAAATATCTCTTCCTGTCAGCCTTGGTGAAAAAGATAGTGGACAAAGCCGCCACGGAGAACCGGAACCTTCTCCACAAGTGGGGCATGTCCCGAAAGAGGAAGTCCTCTCAGGACGAAGGCCTCAGCCTAAGAGGAAATCCTCCAAGCCTAGGCCCCAGCAACGTCAACCAAGACGCCAGTTTCTGGCTCCCGCTGCTCCCCAAGTGGTTGCACAACCACAGCAGACCTTTCAACTGGTCCCCCAACCGGTGGTGTCGCAGTCACCGGTCTTCACCTCTGCCTACGAGCAACATTCCACTACCTTTCGTCCCAGAGGTAGAGGCTCCGGCAGAGATTCTTCTCGCTGCCCCTCCAAAGGCAGAGGGGGAAGGGGAGCTAGCGGCCGAGGTGGCAAACCCTCGGGACACCAGAAGCAATGAAGTGCTTCCGGTGGGAGGAAGACTCCGCCAATTCCAGGATCGTTGGACCTTCGATCCTTGGACATACAGCATCATCAAGAACGGACTGGGCTGGAGCTGGACTCAACCACCCCCATCCTTCCAGCAATTCCTCCAACTGTCGACCCCCCTCTTGGAAGAATATGTCCTAGAACTCTTGAACAAGAAGGTGATAAAGAGGGTAAAGTCAACCAGGTTCCAAGGAAGACTCTTTTGTGTTCCCAAGAAAGACTCAGACAAACTCAGAGTCATTCTCGACTTGTCCCCTCTCAACAAGTTCATTGCGAACAACAAATTCAAGATGCTGACTCTTCAACAAATAAGGGCCCTACTGCCTCACAAGGCCTACACGGTCTCCATAGACCTGGCGGATGCCTACTGGCACGTTCCAATGAACCACTACGCTTCCTCCTACCTAGGATTTCGACTCCAAAGGAAAAGTTACGCCTTCAGGGCCATGCCCTTCGGGCTCAATGTGGCTCTAAGAATCTTCACCAAGCTGGCAGACGCAATCGTCCAACAGCTACGTCTTCAGGACGTCCAAGTGATGGCCTACCTAGACGACTGGCTAGTCTGGTCGACATCGCCCGATGATTGTCTGCGAGCCTGCAACAAAGTCACCCAGTTCCTGGAACATCTGGGTTTCAAGATAAACACCGAGAAATCTCGCCTCACTCCAGCTCAGAAGTTCCAATGGTTAGGAATCCATTGGGACCTTCAGTCACACCGCCTTTCCATCCCACTGAAGAAAAGGAAGGAAATAGCATTGTCTGTCAGGAGGCTTCTAAAATCCAAACGGATCTCAAGACGCCAACAGGAACAAGTTCTCAGCTCCCTACAGTTCGCCTCAGTGACAAACCCAGTGCTACGCGCACAGCTAAAGGATGCCGCGGGAGTCTGGAGACGTTTCGCATCCATCGCTCGAAGAGACCTCATGAGACGGCTTCCAAACAGACTTCGCTCACTTCTAAAGCCGTGGTCGGAAGCAAAGGCCCTGAAAAGGTCCATCCCTCTTCAACACCCGCCTCCATCGATCAACATCCACACGGACGCCTCTCTGGAGGGTTGGGGAGGTCTCTCCCACCAACAGCAGGTTCAAATAACATGGTCTCCCCTGTTCAAGACGTTTCACATCAACATCTTGGAGGCCATGGCGGTTCTTCTCACCCTGAAGAAACTTTCCCCGCCTCCCTCGATCCACATCCGTCTGACTCTGAACAGCTCGGTGGTAGTCAGATGTCTCAATCATCAGGGCTCGAGATCACCCCAGATAAATCAGGTGCTTCTACCCATCTTCTGTCTGGCGGACAGGAAGAAATGGCACTTGTCTGCAGTTCACCTACAAGGATTCCGCAACGTGACAGCAGACGCTCTATCAAGGACAAGCCCCATAGAGTCGGAATGGTCCCTAGACGTAAGATCATTCTCCTTCATCTCTCGCCAAGTCCCAGAACTTCAGATCGACCTCTTCGCGACGAGCGACAACAATCAACTTCCTCGATATGTGGCCCCTTACGAGGACCCCAATGCAGAAGCAGTGGATGCCATGTCCCTGGACTGGAACAGATGGTCCAAGATCTACCTGTTCCCTCCACCCAACCTTCTGCTGAAAGTCCTCTCCAAATTGAGAACCTTCAAAGGCCCAAGCTGATCCCCCTGCCGGGCCCAGTTCTCTCCCAACAGGTACAGAAGTCAACTGTCTTCGCTTCATCACTGAAAGTCAAGGACCTTCATCTCATGATTTTCTCTCCCTAGCCATGAAGAAAAGATTTGGGATCTCGAAGAATAGTTTAGACTTCCTCGAGGAGTACAAAACAGAGTCTACCAGAAGGCAATACGAATCTTCCTGGAGAAAATGGGTTTCCTTCGTCATGGCAAAAAATCCTACGGAAATCGCCATTGATTTTTGCATGTCCTTCTTCATTCACCTTCATGGACAAGGCTTAGCGGCCAATACAATTTCCACTTGTAAATCAGCCTTGACTAGACCACTCCTATACGTCTTCCAGATTGATTTGTCCAGCGAAATCTTGAATAAACTACCAAAGGCATGCGCTAGACTACGTCCAGCACCTCCTCCAAAACCTATCTCCTGGTCCCTGGATAAGGTGCTCCATTTTGCCTCTAGTCTGGACAACGATTCTTGCCCTCTGAAAGACCTGACTCAAAAAGTTATTTTCCTTTTTGCTCTCGCCTCGGGAGCCCGAGTCAGTGAAATAGTGGCATTATCAAGAGAAGAGGGCCAAATACAGTTCGCTGACACGGGGGAACTTACCCTCTTCCCCAACCCAACGTTTCTCGCAAAGAATGAACTACTCACCAAGAGATGGGGCCCTTGGAGAATCTGCCCCCTGAAGGAAGATGTCTCTCTATGCCCAGTGGAGAGTCTTAAGGTCTATCTTCGAAGAACTTCAGACTTCGGTGGAGGACAACTCTTCAAAGGAGAAACCTCGGGTAGTGACCTGTCACTGTAACAACTACGAGCGAAAATCACCTACTTCATTCGCAGAGCGGATCCTGACAGTACACCCGCAGGTCATGATCCTAGGAAAGTCGCCTCTTCCCTGAATTTCTTTCAAAGAATGGATTTTGAAAGCCTCAGGAGTTTTACGGGCTGGAAATCATCGCGCGTGTTCTTCAAGCACTATGCGAAACAGGTGCACGAAGTGAAACGATTTGTGGTAGCCGCAGGTAGTGTAATGAAACCTGCTGATTAAATCTGCATAGAACAGTGAGTTATTTCGGGACTCTAACTCTACGGGTGCCTGTGTTGACCCTACCGTGATACATAGTGATTCAATGGACACTTAGCGTTTCTAATAGACTGTTCTTCATCAAGGTGAAATGTCATAGAATTTTTGCACGTGTGCCACATGCTCTCGAGCATGGAGTGTTAATTGAACTCTAAAAGACTGGCGTTTTCCCGGGAACTTGTGTTTAAAGGCAAAATTTTTTTTTTTCCTTTTCAGACTCAAGATCACCATCTCTTCAGTAATTCTATGTGCATTATTTATTATTATTGTAAATAAATTCTATAATCATTATTGTAATTAATTTCTATAATTACTTGCAAACTTAGAAATAAAATGTCTATTTTATTTACCATGTGCGTCTCCTTTCGCTCCTATTCTTTATTAAGAAATATATGATTGTTATAGTTTCATTTACCCCCTTTCCTCTAATGATAATGAGAATGATATAAGTATCTTATATTGTATACTCACCTAATGACTTAATAATGTTCCTACACGAATATGAACCTTCGATCTGTCTCCGAGACCGGCACGATCTCTCCACCAGGTGAGTAGTTCTTTAACCGATCACTTCGAGATATCCCTCTTGTCCACCAAGACTCCCCTGCCAGGGGGGCAGGAAGCCAGAACATCGTAGAACCTCTGGTAAAGACATCTACTAAGAATGTCACAGTCTCCACGGTCGCCAGACCATAGGAATATTGTTCGAAGACCTAGGCACATGGATTGGGAAAAAATCCATGATACATTAATTCTCTGGTACACTTCCATCAGGACGACATGGCTTGAGCCCAAAAAACGGATTTTTGGCTGAGATAGCCATGTCGTCCTGATGGACCCACCCGTCTGTTCCAGTTCAGCCTTCCAGGCCCCTCCCTGACATACTGTATCGCGGAGATTGGTAGGAGCTGAACGCCGGAATAAGACGGACGTGACGTCATTTAACAATGGTGCCCGTTTGTTTACGTCTCGAGTACCAAAAGTAGCCACGTATGAGAGTAACTTTGGACCGGCTCCTCAGTTACTCAGCCACCTTTCCATATTGAAGCGTTAACTCTATATGGGGTGCAGATAGCTATGTGGCGTGTTAATACATGCGTCCCCTGTTGATATACGATATCCTAGAGGGAAACCTTTAGGGTACTCGCACCAGAAGTTAGAATTCTGTGATAACCTTTAGTTTAATTCTCTGGGAATATCCACTCTAGTCAAATATACCCTTAGGAAGCTACTGAAGGAACCTTCCATCAGGACGACATGGCTATCTCACCCAAAATAGATTTTTCGCTTCGCTCAAAATCCGTTTATTTCACCTTACACCACTTAAGGAATTCTCAGCAATAAGGTCACGTAAGGTTTGAAAAGGAGATAACGTATTTAACATCATATAGGACACACTTTTTTCCAAAATTTTCACTAAAAATATCGCCCTGCATCTTATACGTCGTAGGTGAAGTTTGAGACCTCCCGTAGGCCTAGGATAATCTTCTCTGATGCTCACAAACCCTCCTTATGCTTGGTACTTTTACCTACTCTAAACTCCATGCCTTCTTATTATAACTTATTGTTGGTATTCACTGTATTATTAACAGTGCTTTAAAAATGAATTCATAAAAATAAAAGTAATCTAATCTAAAACGCTGTGACTTGTGTTTATAAACATCAGATTTACCGATAATGCCATCTCTTGGCGAGGAATAAAACTACAGTATGAACGTTGCCAGCGTTGCCTGCCGGATGTATGACCCAGTGCTGTACAACTTACGAAATTTTGATTCACTTAGTAAATTTGTGCGACTTTTTAGTCCATATGTATGACATTTTCAATAAATTGTTAATTTTCTAATGATAGTACATTTTGAAGTCTTATTGTACAACAATTAATTAGCATACAAAGTATCTGATGTTTCCTGGTTCCTTATGTTTACTTGTATGTTTAAGTGAAGTGGTAGAATGATTTTATAAAAAAGGATTCTACTTTATCTAACCTCGTACTTTATGCATTGCTGGCTTTATTTTCATGCCCAATGTTTTGTTATCATTGTGACTACTTTGCATGCCTATACTAACAGCTTACATATTTCCTGCAGTTGAGATGTCTTGTGTATGCTTATTGCTTGTCTATACTGGCTAATTGCCTTTATTATCATTATCATTACTATTACTACTACTACTACTACTACTACTATTATTATTTTTATTATTATTATTATCTCCTGCTATTGAGATATCTTGTGCAAATACACAAAAAACTTTTTTCCTGAATCTGACCGCTGAAATGAGGGTGCGTGTTACATGCCCGTGCGTCTTATATACCGTCAAATACAGTAATTTCTCACTTTCAAGGTTTGCCTCTCTTGGTTTCTTTCTCTTCATATGTGTGTATCGCAGACTGAGTTTCTTGAGTCTAGTGAAAATCAGCTGAATTTTTGGTTTGTTTACCAACTGATGCAGGGCTGCTGTGCATACACGCAAAGGACTAATTTCGGCAGTAGCTTTACTAGTGCCTACATTTACCTAGCTAGAGTTAACCCGTGATGAGCTAGTGGCTGACCTTGTAGACAAAGGGCATACAATGTTCTCAAATCAACTTCTCGAGATTTACCATGATCCCCAGATCTTGGCAAAGTCTCAGAAGTTTGACTCGGTGTTGAAGAAGGGTTGACACCGAGTCTGCTAGGATTAACCAGTTGTCCAAATAACGGAGGAGACGGATGTCAATCCTGTGTGCCCAAGATGATACTAGGGTGAACACTCTGGTGAAGACTTGTGGTGCTGTGGAGACACCGAAGCACAGCACCTTGAACTGGTACTTTCTGTTGTCTAGGCTGTATCTTAAGGACTTCCTTGAAGACAGATGGACTGGGATCTGGAAGTACGCGTCCTTTAGGTCCAGTGTGCACATGAAGTTTTGCGGTCTTACTGCTAGTCTGACTGTGTCCGCAGTCTCCATGCTGTACGGAGCTTGTTTGACAAACTTGTTCAGAGCTGAGAGGTCGATGACTGGTCTCCAGCCTCCACACGCCTTCTTTACAAGAAAGAGTCGACTGAAGAATCCTGGGGATCCGTCGAGGACCTCTTGGAGAGCTCCCTTCTTCAACAGGGTCTGGACTTCTGCCCGAAGGGCTTGCCCCCTTGCCGATCCCAAGGCAAGGGAGTTCAATAACACTGGATTCGTCGTCAGGGGAGGTAGAGATGTTATGAACGGGATGCAATATCCTAGACTGATCATGGAGATTGTACAGGAATTGGCCCTGAGTTGCTTCCACCTATTTGAGCAACTTTGTAGGCATCCCCCCACCAGTGGAAATGCAGGGGGACTGCCTATCCTAGCGTTTACGGCCTTGGATGCTCCCTCTAGGATTCTTGCCTCCCCTGGAGGACTTTTTGCCTTTCCTTTCATTGACAGGAAAGGGCTTAGACACCAAGGTCTTCGCTGCTGTTTTCGGCATAGTGGTCTTGACTGGACGGGACTGCTGTGGTGCTGGAGGGTTATAGGGCTTGGATGTTATAGCCCTATGAAGGAGGGAGTCTTGATGAGACTTCCTCCACCTCTCAGCAGCATATTCCACATCCTTAGGCTCGAACAAGACGGATACCTCTAGGGAGGAATGTCTGAGCCTATTGATCTCGATGCTAGGGACCTTCTGATGGAATCTCTCAGCTACTGCATCCCAACGTTTCAGGATGGTATTTGCCCACAAGTTCGAGACTTGGTGGGCCAGAAACTCGATCGCGCGAGTACCTGAGAGAAGGAATGTTTCCATAGCTTTCCTGGTACGTTCCTTGGAGAAGTCCTCAGAACGTATCAGGATACCTAAGGCCCCCAACCAGATATCGAGCCACGAAGTGGCTTGCATAGCACACTTCACAACTTTCTCCTGGTTGAGAATCTCGGCTGTCGCGAATGAGACCTGCCGGTTGGACAGTCTCTCAAGAAGGACTCCCCTGGTTAGCTCTTTCAGTGAGTGGTGAAGAGGAACAGCTAAACAAGGCTCCTTCAGGATCTCAAAGTACCTCCTCTGCTGTACGCGAGGTGGGAGGAGCTTGTTGGTGGCACCGGAACGGTTGGAGGAGGACATCTCGGAGAGCTGTTGTGAGATCTTGTCCCTGGTACTCTTAACCCCCGAGACAAGGGCAGGGCTGCACTGGTCTTAGAGGTTTTCTGAGTACCAAAGACACGGTCCAAGACCTTGTCCATGCCCTCTCGAGGAGGGATCTCTGGGTCGGAAAACCCGTTGAGAGCCCTCAGAGTTAAAACTTGCCAAAATGCATGTTCTGACTCTTGCTGGTCTCCTCCTGCTGTAGGACTTGCAGCGAAGTCTCCTTCTATCCCAAAAGGCTCTTGGGCTCCATCCTAGTCCTAGTAGAGGACTTCGGCAATGTTTTGGGAGTCCTTAGATTCCTTTCTGGGAAGGATGTAGGACTCCGACATTGAAGAGGGTGGCATGTTCCTTTCAATCCCCGACTCATTAGACCCCTTGGCGCGAAGAGAGGTTTCCCCCATTGGTGCGATGGGGGAAAGTCTCTCTTCACGGGATTCCCTTGGGGACAGGAAATCTTCGTCCGAAAGGAAAGGAGAGGCAGTCTGAGGAAAAGAAGGAATCTGCCTCGAAGGCCTGCGTGGAGTCAGTTTCGCCCTTGGGGAAGTGACAGCGTCTGGAACTCCTCTCTTCCTCTTCAAAGGGGTAGAAGAAGCCATGGTTCTGTGTCCCAATTCAGAGAGGATGGGGTTGAAAGCCTGAGCTACGGCTCTGATCAGGGCACCAAACCAGGGCTGTTGGCTGACAGATGCGCTGTCAGACATATCCTTTGAAGGGAAAGGGATTGAAGGATCCCTGGGAGGAGTTACTACCATTGGTGGGTTCGCCTGTGGTAGCTTTGGGATCCTGGACCCGTCTGGAAGTTTCCCTTCCCCCACAATGCGCAGTGGTAGGCGCTTGCGGGGAGGGGAAGGAGGCGATGGCGACCTAGCCGTACGTTGTTCAGTAGTTTCGTGCGCGGGAGGATATAGACGCTCGCGCGAGAGGAATAATGGCCCTCGCATAAGGGAGAATAATGGCGCTCGCGCGAGGGAGAATAATGGCGCTCGCGCACGGGAGAATATCGGGGCTCGTGCGCGGGAGACTGTTGGCGCGCACACGCGGGAGACTGTTGGCGCGCACACGCGGGAGAGTATTCGCGCGCGCAGGGTTATCACGTTGAGAGCGTGGGAGAGCGTTCGCGCGCATCTATGCTGGCCGTAGGGTGGGCGCGCTAGCACAGGAGAAAGTTCTCTAGCGCGCGGGCGCGCAGTGAAATTATGTGGGGCACGCAGGAGTGCAAGAGAATGTTGGCCCGCATCCCTAGGAGAGGATAGGCGCATGTGCGCAGGTCGCGCGCGGGTATCCTTGTGGATGTGCGCGGGAGAAGGCTGGCGTGCAGGTGAGCGCTGGGCGTTGGTACTGGTTGGCGCGTGGGAAAAGGCAGCATTGCTGACTTCTCGGAAGTCCTGCTATCCGTTGAGAGTTGGCGCGCAGGTTTTACATAGCTTATAAGGTGGTGTGCAGCATGGCGCGCAGGAGAGTCAGATGTTGGGTGCATATGCGTGTGGGCAGGAGAGTGTTGGCGCGCAGGAGAGTACTGGCGCATAGGGGAGCGCTGGCAAGTAGGAGAGTACTGGCGCATAGGGGAGCGCTGGCGAGCAGGAGGTTGATGGTGCGCACGTAGTTTGCGCGCAGGTGAGCGCTGGCGCGCAGGTGAGTGTTAGCACGCAGATGGGTGCGGGCTCGTAGGAGACTGTGGTAAGCACAGGGTGCGTGGGCACAGTTTGCGCAGGAGAACGTGGGCGCATATACGGATGAGGGTGCGCATAGCGCGTGATGGAGCTATGCTCCTGTTGGAGCGTATGCGCGTGTTTGCACGTACACTCTTGATGCCCTATGTTAGGGTTATGGTGAGGATCCGCGCGTAGTGATGGGGCCTGACGAGCTACTAAAGAGCGATCGTCAAGTCTCGTGGGCGCGTAGCCCGTATATTGTTGGCGGGCAACAGCGTGCTTGGGTGGAGTATTGTTAGGCCCATGTAGAAATGGAAACGGCAGGCCGGCAGGTCTGTCGGGTGGAAGGTCGACATGTCCTTTAAAAGGACGACCTTCCACCGAAGGAGATCGCGAATGATCTGCAGAGAGGTCTAGGACCAATGCAGGAGCAGTGATGGATGATTGGTCTAGAGGCTCCTCTGCGGGGGACTGCATCGATGTTGAACCAAAGAGGCACCTCCTCACGGCAGGTGAAGGAAGGCCTCTATGGCGAAGAGGAAACAGAGCCTTCCGACGAATATGCCCTCTGGGAGCCGGTGGATCAGCAAGCTGACCTTCTGCAGTCCTCCGAAGAGGAGTCTCTGTAAGTGAACTCCCCCGAGGGAGAGAAACACTAGCAGGCGAGACTGACAACGGACTTAGTTTCTCCCTCGTAGGTTGAACAGGAACGGGAGAAACTAAGCCGTCAGCTACCGTAGCGTTTGGAGTGGAAGCGGTGATGGGTGATACCGCATTGGATACCTCTGACACCACAACGTCGACAAGAGACAGAGGATCAACCTCTGACGGAGACGACGAATGCTTGACAGCGGCACCCAATCGGATGTAGTTAAGCAAAACCTCCTTGGACCAAATCTAGAAAAGGGAGGTTAGTGACATATCCTCCCCCGGGGGGAGAGGTGGAGCTGCTTCGCTAGGGGAAGCAACGTCATCTCTCGAGTCCCGAGGTTGGTAAACATTACATCGGTCTACGCTACCACTCGACGGTCTCTCGAAAGAGATCAACCGAGTGGGAGCTTCGGAGGAGGTTTGGGCAACGGAAGAAGAGGCCTTGGGTTTTTCGCCTTTCGAAGCAACCTTCAAAGGAGAAATATCCCGTTTCAACTTCTTTTTCCGTCGTCGCGAAAACCTCTCCCACTGCGAGGTAGAACACTTCCTACACTCACTACACTTTTTGTTGCTATCACACCGTTGGCCTCTACAAGAAGGACAAAGGGCGTGAAGATCAGTCTCGACAGCCGACATGAATGTTCCACAGGGGTGGTCGGGAAACCCAGGGCAGGTGCGCATGATTGCAGAGGCCAACTTCACATATACAGAACTAGAAAAAGAAAAGACAAAACCAATTACATGGCTGCCAAATGACGGCGAGGATGAGAGCGGACAGGTCCGACCACCATCCGAGCCGAGAGCAAAGTGAGCTCAAGCACAGGTGTGTGAGAGGGGGAGGGGGGTACCAAACTACCCTAACTAGCGGTGTGGGTAGTCAACCCTCGTTAAAAATTAATGGCTTATCATTTCAGCTACGCCGAAAGTAATACCCCTATTGAATAGCGTGGTTTGTATTCCAGTTACGGAACAAATACAGTACTGTATAGTGCATAGAAAGTATTGAAAATGGGTAGTAAAAAGGTTTGACTGGTGCTGTTTGCCTTGGTCCTAATGTAATTATGCCCATTATGTGTAACAAAATCTGAGATTTTCCAGTTCTCCAAGGTCGTGATCGACCAAATTCTCACATAATTGGGAACTATACTGTAGTTCAAGGAATCTGTAAAAGATGACAAATTTGTAGATAATTTGTATTTTTCCTAATTATACAAACCTTAGCTATTTAATAGGGGTATTACTTTCGGCGTAGCTGAAATGACGAGCCATTAATTTTTAACGAGGGTTTACTACCTACACTGTTAGTTAGCGGGGGTAGGGGAGGGTAGCTTGCTACCCGCCCCCTCTCGCACAACTGTGCTTGAGCTCACTTTGCTTGAAGGTAGGACTTTAAGGAGGATAGGGTTGGCGGGCAAGTTTGGTTAAATAGTTAAGGTTTGTATAGTTAGGAAAAATACAAATTATCTACGAATTTGTCATTTGTTCCGTAACTGGAATACAAACCACGCTATTTAATAGGGGTGACTCACCCATTAGGAAGGGTGGACATCCCAGCCAGTCTGGCTTTTGGCTTTGCCCGGGGACTCCTTATTTGTGTGTGTAAGCACCTCGCTAGAACCTTGCTACGCAAGGTCTGCAGCCTACGCAAGCTGTGTGTGAAGGTATGAAGAAGTGTGACTCGTCCTAGAAAGTTGTTCTGAAGTTCTTTAGATGGAAACTTGTAGACTAGGACTTTTCCAATACCACCTCGTCAGGGTATGGGGACATAACAGTATTAATCTTAATACTAGGAACACAAGGGAGCATGGTTTACCTGCAGCGGTTTGAGGTCAGCTATGCAGAGAACCCAGGATGCTGCTTTCCCCAAGAGAGGGGATAATGAAGAAAAGAATAAGGGCCAGTCAAACCTTTTCAATCATACAAACTAAAACTGGGTAACAATACCCTCAACCTTCTGCTACTTGTCCAATAAGGAGCTTGAGGCTTTAACACTAGAACGGCTACTGATGGTTAACCCCCTAGAACAACCAAGCTGTCAAAATGACCGCACATGAATTTCCATTGCAGTTATGCTATTATTTTTCAATTTATAATTTCTAATTTATTTCTGGTAACTTATGATTATTCTACGATAAAGGAGAGCTGTTCATGAAATAAACAAGCTGTTTTATTTAACCCAATGCCATTTAAGGGTATAATTATTTTTGTTCAATAGGGAAACTCAATATTAAAGCATGAAATTAATAAAGATTACAGTTACTATAATAACTAAAAAGGCTGCTGAAATTGAAAGTATGTGAAAAAAAATATTAACATGGATACAGAAAAATACAGGTAGGTTCTATGAACAATATTCACATAAACCCTATTACACATACATAGAAAACGCACACATACACACAAACATATATATATATATATATATATATATATATATATATATATATATATATATATATATATATATATATATATATATATATATATATATATATATATATATATATATATATATATATATATATATATATATATATATATATATATATATATAAATGTATATATATATATATATATATATATATATTTTTGGGCTCAAGCCATGGCGTCCTGATGGAAGGTTCCTGTTTGGTAGCTTCCTTGGGTATAAGACTACTAAGATATTCCCAGAGAATTTAACCACAGGTTATCACAGAATTCTAACTTCTGGAGCGAGTATCTCAAAGGTTTCCCTTTAAGACATCGTAATACAACAGGGGACACGCATGTCTGAACGTGCCACATAGCTATCTCCACCCCGAACAGAGTTAATGCTTCGGTGTGTAAGGGCTGAGAATAGCTGGGAGCCGTTCCACAGCTA
Organism: Palaemon carinicauda; assembly: GCF_036898095.1. Classification (NCBI taxonomy): domain Eukaryota; kingdom Metazoa; phylum Arthropoda; class Malacostraca; order Decapoda; family Palaemonidae; genus Palaemon; species Palaemon carinicauda. The sequence continues at coordinate 144,367,147 of NC_090730.1, forward strand.
ATCTCACTCGTGGCTACTACTGATACTCGAGACGTAAACAAACGGACGCCATTGCTCTAATGACGTCACGCGCGTCTTTATCCTTTGTTTAGTAGCTGCCCTACTTAGACGGATTTTCCCTTGTGTTAACTTTATCGCTTTGCATCTTCGCTATGTCGTTACCTTCAGCCTCGCCTTCTTCTGGAAAGTTGAGTACAAGGTTCCAGTATTGTTTAATTAAGCTCTGGCCGTAAAGTAAATATTATTTCGCGAAATAATTGATGTTTTGTGGCAGAGCTGTGCCTCTACCGGACCCGCCATTTTATGGCGTCGTTGTTGTTTTGCATGTCTTATTTAGTTAGCCACAACAACGCTTCCGGCATTATATACTAATCGAATACATTAGTTTATTTAGTCTTCATAGCTAGGAACTTTTATATCGTGTTTAGACGCTTTTTATCGGTCATCGATTGACCTCATACCAGTCGGCTACTATAGCCCCCAGGCCAGGAGCCTACATACAAGTGTTCATGCATGATTTATTAGTGATCCTAGACTAAGTTATGAAGATAGTGGCATTATTATTTTACAATACTTTTGACTAGTGATGCAAATGTTTTCGCCTTCAGGGACCATATAGGGGATAGGCTAGTCAGTGATTCTTTCTAGCCTAACCTAACCTTAGGACCCCTATATGCTTCCTTCATCCCCTGCCTTGGCATTCCCTCTATTTAGCCTTGATCCCTTTTCTGAGTAAAGGGATTAATTGTCTAATAGAGTATATATATATCGCCTCTCAGTCCTCCCTAAAGGAATGAACCCCCTTTAGGATTGCGTCTGAGAGTGAGGTTAGGCTAGCCTACCTCTATGGCTAGGATAGTCTATGACTTTCCTGCGATAGCGATATGTCTTCTTCCTTGCCTAGTTCAGGACTTTTAGCCCTGTTCTAGGTCGGGTTAGGAAGGTTTCTCTGTTCCATGCTGAAACTGTACTCTTGCACCGTTTTAGCCGATCAGCCTGATCTTAGGTTAGGGAGTGTCCTCCCTTCCCTTAGTGGCCGCTCTGGTACAGAAACCCTTCCTGGGAAGACCTCTCTCTTCTCCCTCCCCACCTATCTCTTGTATAGCCTAGCCTATGCTTAGGTTAGTTTATACTCATCTGTCCCCTGTCCTACAAATCCTCCTTAGGGTGGATGAGTAGGGCTACCCGAGCTTCCCTGTGCAGTCCGCTCTGGTACATATACCTTCATAGTGTCCTATAAGGTTAGTTACTAGTGTAGTTCTGCATAGGGGAGTCTCCCCCCCCTCTTGGGTGTTCCCTAGCCCTCCCTTGGGCTACCTGCTCCCGGTCCATAGTGACCCCTGCTTATGGATGTTAGAGCCTGTCTCTATCATGGGTACACCCTCTCAGGGAGGGGGAGGGATGTCTGGAACCCTGACGGTACTTCCTGCATTCCTTCCCCCCTCCCCCTGTCTCTCTATCTATCCGGGTGCCGGTCTCTTGTCGCCTCTACTGTCGGCAATACCTGCCTCCCTCTTGGTGACTTCCCTACCCTTGCCGCCAGCCCCCCGTGTACCGAGGGACTGCCGGCTGCCGCCGGCTACTACCGGCGGCTCTCCTACTCCTATCTAATCGTCCGCTTGCCGGTCGATCACCGGAGTGCCGGCATATACTGCCGGCAACCCGATACTACCTGTACCATCCTTATCCCAGTCACCAACCTGGCATCCTCCGGCTGCCGGAGCCGCCGCTCCTTGCCGGCGTGCCGCCGTTGTGCCGGCGGCCGCCATCCTGGTATCTAACTGACTTTTGAAAATTGTCTGTTCTAATGCCAGAATCTATGCTGGAGCGAGCTCCGGCATGCCGGCGGCTTGCCGGATGCCCCGGAGGCGTCAAGAATACTTGCACCCCCTCTCTGTAGCTATCATAAGACTAAGATAGCCCTACATAGCAAATAGATAAGCTGCTTTGCTTTTAAGATCAGTACCTAGTACTGCTTTATTAGTGATCATGCTGTCTCTTTGCATTCTTCTAATTCCAGCATGCTATGTGCATCTTAGCACGGCTGGTTGCCAGAAGCAGTTACCTTTATGAGGCCTTCTGGCTCTTAACTGGGAACCGAATGAATTCGATCCCAACCTTGTCCTTGGCTTTCCATGGAGTTCCAATATAATGGGAATCCTAGGAAACTATATCCAATGATCTCGGTCATTTGGATTATCCCAGGACCAAGCTTATGGTAACCAGCCGGGCGAGATGCATGGAGCGTGTTCTCCTTTACTGTTTTCATTCTCTATGCATCACACCTTCTTTAAGTTAAAATTAATGATTAATATTAACTTAATTTAAGAGCCATTCCTATGACTCCCCCATACTCATTTTCTCTTTCTTCCACAGGAGGAGCAGATGAAGTGTGACTTCGCCTTCTGCGCTGTGAAACGCCCGCAGTTTTACGGGCATACGGCTTGTAGGACTCACGCCCCTTGTGCAGACAAGAAAGGGGATTTGAAGTTCTGGAATCCACTGGATTGTACGGTCTGCCAGGCCCACCTAGTTGAGGCCTTCCATAACCCTCCCTCAGCGGAGGTTAGAGACATTTCTCGTGAAAAGCTGCGCAAGTGGGTGCGTGGCTTTCAGAAAAATGCTACCGGACCGTACCTGGCCACCGAAGAACTGAGGTCCCTGTTGTTCCCAAAGGCCTCTCCTGACTCAGTGGTTCCGAAAGACGCAATCCCCACTGTCCAAATTACGGTGGAACCTGATGTGGTCATGGCTCAGTCCATGCACGAGTGTCGTTTAGATTCCGAGGATGATGAGCAGATCTCTGACGTCTCGGAAGACACGGAGAAGACGCTTATGGCTCAAGGAGCCGAAGAGGACGAAGACAAGGTGGAATACACCGAGTCGGAGCTTGGAGCTCCTCCCTCATCCATCCCTCCGCCTACTCCTACACCGACGGATGTGTCCATTCCGTCTACCTCCTCGACCCCGGATCCCTCTTCGTCTACCCAAGAACTGATCCGGCTGATTAGAGCTGTCATGGACGACAGACTGAAGGAGAACCAGGAGTCCATCAGGTCAATGATTGGATCCAGAGAACCGAAGAAGATTTCGGTTAAGGATCTCCCAGCTTGCTCTCATGCCAACCCGTGGAGGTATGCAGAGCATATGGTTATTGCGACCGGCAGGATCTTTGTTAGTGACAAGATTGGCACGGTCCCGTTGGAAGACGTGGAGTTCTTCCCAAGCTTCGAGGCCTACCCGGACTGTTACGTCCGGCTTCGTTCCGAACCTGCCTCGAAGGAGGAGACCGAACCTAAGGAAGAGATAGTGTTCGATCTCGCAAAGGCCCAGGCTATGCTAGCCTCCGCATTTAAGAGCAGGGGCTTTACCTGCTCTAAGCTTCCTGCCTTGAGCAAGAAGCATCCTACATATGTCGCACCTGACACTGCGGTTCTTCCTTTCTTGGAAAAGGCCTTAGCCGCATGCCTTAAAGCGGCGGAAGAAGGAAAACCCTGCCCTGCACTGGAGGAGTGCAGACCCTTCTCCATCGTGACACCCCCTGACACTAGACAATGGAAAGATGTTCAACATACTTTCGTCGTGGGTAGGCTCGATCCTGACGTCGCCGGACGTCAGTTTAATGAGGACCTCCCTAAGCTCAATGATCACCTCCTTCGCCGGGAACAAGACACGAAGGAGAGGCTTGCGGCATCTCTTTCTCATCAAGTCCAACTTGAAGTTATGGCCTGTGACACAAGAGTACCTGATCACTACATGGTACTAGCCAAATCCCACTTACTTACAGTAATGAAGGACTTGTACCATTTCATAAAGGCTCGTAGAGCCTGTCGTGAATTCGTGTTTGTCGGTGCCACCGTGAAACACGAACCCCGGAGGCTGATTTCCTCCAACATCTGGGGAAAGCACCTGTTTCCTTCTGACCTTGTCAAGGAAATAACTGACAGAGCCGCCACGGAGAATAGGAACCTTCTCCACAAGTGGGGCATGTCCAGAAAAAGGAAACCCTCTCAGGACGATGGACCTCAGCCTAAGAGGAAACCACAGAAGCCAAAACCCCAGCAACGTCAACAACGACGTCAGTTTCCGGGACCCGCTACCTCCCAAGTGGTTGCCCAACCACAGCAGACCTTTCAATTGGTCCCCCAACCGGTGTTGTCACAGTCACCGGTCTTCACCCCTGCCTTTGAGCAACCATCCACTACCTTTCATGCCAAAGGTAGAGGCTCGTCCAGGGGTGCAAGCAGAGACGCATCTCGTCGTCCCTCCAGAGGTAGAGGAGGAAAGGGAGCTAGCGGCCGAGGCAACAAGTCCTCGGGACACCAGAAGCAATGAAGTGCTTCCGGTGGGAGGAAGACTCCGCCAATTCCAGGATCGTTGGACCTTCGATCCCTGGGCACACAGCATCATCAAGAACGGTCTAGGCTGGAGTTGGGTGCAACCACCCCCAATCTTCCAGCGGTTCTTCCAACAATCGACCCCCATTCTGGAAGAATATGTTCTAGACCTCTTGAACAAGAAGGTGATAAGGAAGGTAAAGTCCACCAGGTTCCAAGGGAGACTGTTTTGCGTTCCCAAGAAGGACTCAGACAAGCTCAGAGTCATTCTGGACTTATCCCCCCTCAACAAGTTCATAGAGAACAACAAATTCAAGATGCTGACGCTTCAACAAATAAGGACCCTTCTGCCTCAAGGTTCCTACACGGTCTCTATAGACCTGGCGGATGCCTACTGGCACATTCCAATGAACCATCACGCTTCCTCCTACCTAGGATTTCGACTATAGGTAGTAGGTTGGCCAGGGCACCAGCCACCCGTTGAGATACTACCGCTAGAGAGTTATGGGGTCTTTTGACTGGCCAGACAGTACTACATTGGATAATCCTCTCTGGTTACGGTTCATTTTCCCTTTGCCTACATACACACTGAATAGTCTGGCATATTCTTTACATATTCTCCTCTATCCTCATACACCTGACAACACAGATTACCAAACAATTCTTCATCACCCAAGGGGTTACTGCACTGTAATTGTTCAGTGCCACTTTCCTCTTGGTAAGGGTAGAAGAGACTCTTTAGCTATGGTAAGCAGCTCTTCTAGGAGAAGGACACTCCAAAATCAAACCACTGTTCTCTAGTCTTGGGTAGTGCCATAGCCTCTGTACCATGGCCTTTCACTGTCTTGGGTTAGAGTTCTCTTGCTTGAGGGTACACTCGAGCACACTCTCCTATCTTATTTCTCTTCCTCTTGTTTTGTTAAAGTTTTTATAGTTTATATAGGAGATATTTATTGTTGTTACTCTTCTTAGAATATTTTATTTTCCTTTTTTCCTTTCCGCACTGAGCTATTTTCCCTGTTGGAGCCCCTGGGCTTATAGCATACTGCTTTTCCAACTAGGGTTGTAGCTTAGTAAGTAATAATAATAATAATAATAATAATAAAAAGGAAAAGCTACGCCTTCCGGGCCATGCCATTCGGCCTCAATGTGGCCCCTCGGATCTTCACAAAGCTGGCGGATGCCATAGTGCAACAGCTCCGCCTAAGAAACGTCCAGGTGATGGCCTACCTCGACGACTGGCTAGTTTGGGCTCCATCGCCCGAAGAGTGTGCAAAGTCTTGCAACGAAGTTACCCAGTACCTAGAACACCTGGGATTCAAGATCAACGAGAAGAAATCTCGCCTCTCTCCAGCTCAGAAGTTTCAGTGGTTGGGAATCCACTGGAATCTTCAGTCACACCGCCTTTCCATCCCCCAGAAGAAAAGGAAGGAAATAGCAGGGTCTGTCAAGCGACTACTGAAATCCAAACGCATTTCAAGACGACAGCAGGAACGAGTTCTAGGCTCTCTACAATTCGCCTCAGTGACAAACCCAGTGCTTCGCGCACAGCTAAAGGATGCCGCGGGAGTCTGGAGACGATCGGCATCCATCGCTCGAAGAGACCTCAAGAGACGGCTTCCAAACAGACTTCGACGCCTCCTAAAGCCGTGGTCGGAAGCAAAGGCCCTGAAAAGGTCCATTCCTCTCCAACACCCCCCTCCATCACTCAACATCCACACGGATGCCTCACTGGAAGGCTGGGGAGGTCACTCCCACCTGAAACAAGCTCAAGGGACCTGGTCTCCACTATTCAAGACGTTCCACATAAACATCTTGGAGGCCATGGCGGTCCTTCTTACTCTGAAGAAGTTATCCCCGCCGCCCTCGATCCACATCCGTCTAACCCTAGACAACTCGGTGGTAGTTCGTTGTCTCAATCGCCAGGGCTCAAGATCGCCCCAGATAAATCAGGTGCTTCTCCCAATCTTCCGTCTGGCGGAGAAGAAGAAGTGGCACCTGTCTGCAGTTCACCTACAAGGATTCCGCAACGTGACAGCGGATGCTCTATCTCGGACAAACCCGATAGAGTCGGAATGGTCTCTAGACGCAAGATCATTCTCCTTCATCTCCCATCAAGTCCCAGAACTTCAGATAGATCTCTTTGCAACGAGCGACAACAATCAACTTCCTCTGTACGTAGCCCCGTACGAGGACCCCAAAGCAGAAGCGGTGGACGCCATGTCACTGGACTGGAACAGATGGTCCAAGATATACCTGTTCCCTCCCACCAACCTTCTGTTGAAAGTCCTCTCCAAACTGAGAACCTTCAAAGGGACAGCGGCCCTAGTGGCTCCCAAGTGGCCCCGGAGCAACTGGTACCCCCCTGGTCCTGGAGCTGCAGCCCAAGCTGATCCCTCTCCCGGGCCCAGTTCTCTCTCAACAAGTACAGAAGTCGACTGTCTTCGCTTCATCATCGAAAATCAAGGACCTTCATCTCATGATTTTCTCTCCCTTGCCGCAAAGAAGAGGTTTGGGATCTCGAAGAAAAGTCTAGACTTCCTAGAGGAATACAAGACCGAATCCACGAGACGGCAATATGAATCATCCTGGAGGAAATGGGTCTCCTTTGTTAAAGCAAAAAATCCTAAAGAAATCACCATTGATTTCTGTATGTCCTTCTTCATTCACCTTCATGGACAAGGATTAGCAGCCAATACGATTTCAACCTGCAAATCGGCTTTGACTAGACCAATTCTATATGCTTTCCAAATTGATCTGTCCAACGACATCTTTAACAAATTACCAAAAGCATGTGCTCGCCTACGCCCCGCACCCCCTCCGAAACCGATCTCCTGGTCACTAGACAAGGTGCTCCATTTCGCCTCCAACTTGGACAACGATTCATGCCCCCTCAAGGATCTGACTCAGAAAGTTATATTTTTATTTGCTCTCGCCTCGGGAGCTCGAGTCAGCGAAATAGTGGCATTATCAAGAGAAGAGGGACACATCCTGTTTGCTGATTCAGGAGAAGTGACCCTCTCCCCTGATCCGACGTTTCTCGCCAAAAACGAATTACCCACCAAAAGATGGGGCCCTTGGAGAATATGCCCCCTGAAGGAGGATGTCTCTCTATGTCCAGTAGAGAGTCTCAAGGTCTATCTTCGCAGAACTTCGAACTTTGGTGGAGGCCAACTCTTCAAAGGAGAAACATCGGGCAGCGACCTGTCACTGAAACAATTAAGAGCGAAAATCACCTACTTCATTCGCAGAGCGGATCCGAACAGTACACCCGCTGGTCATGATCCTAGAAAAGTGGCATCTTCTCTGAACTTCTTTCAGAGCATGGACTTTGAGAGCCTTAAAAACTTTACGGGCTGGAAGTCCTCGCGAGTTTTCTTTAAACATTATGCGAAACAAGTGCACGAAATCAAACATTTTGTGGTAGCCGCAGGTAGTGTTATGAAACCTGCACCTAACTCTGCGTAGAACAGTGAGTTACTTGGGACTCTAACTCTTCGGGTGCCTATGTTGACCCTCGCGTGATTCATAGTGATGTCTAAAAACACTTAGTGCTTTTATAACTGTTCTTATCCCAGGTGAAATGTCATAGTGTCACACAAGTGCCGCATGCCTTGAGCATGATGTGTTGTTTAAAGACTTGCGTTCCTCGAGAACGAGTACCTACTAATCCTGAAATTCCTTTTCAGATTCAAGAGCAAGCCTTTATTTCTATGTACATTATTATTACTGTAAATGAACTTTACTTTTGCTGTAAATTATTTAATTTCTGCATTGTGAAATAAAATTTCTATTTTATTACTTATGCGTCTCTTTCAGCTCCTACTTACTATGAAATACATACTGTCATAGTTTTATTTATTCCTCCTTTCTTATGGTCATGAAGAATTTAAGATGTCTAATCCTAAATTATATTCACCTTGTCTCAGTAAGGTTCCTACACGAATACTTACTTCTGATAATCAGGAGATGAACTCTATACACAGTGCCCAACCACCACTGGTCTACTTCAGAATGTTCCTATACAAATATCAAACATTCTGCTTCATCTCTAAGTTCTTAAAAGTTCTTCTGTCAAGATGAATAGCCCTTCAATACCACTTTGACGTCGGCATAGCCCATGGGAACTTCCTACCAATGGGGGGCAGGATACTTCGTTCCTATGGTTCTTACCTAAGATTACTTTGCTGTTTTGTCAATGCCTAGGCACTTAACTCTGGGGGAAAATCTACCACGATACATTGATTCTCTGGTACTCTTCCATCAGGACGCCATGGCTTGAGCCCAAAAAACGGATTTTGAGCGAAGCGAAAAATCTATTTTTGGGTGAGATAGCCATGGCGTCCTGATGGACCCTCCCTACTACTTCGTTCAGTTTGTTCCCACCCTACACAATTGTATCATGGTGATGGGCAGCAACTGGCGCCAGGATAAAGACGCGCGTGACGTCATTAGAGCAATGGCGTCCGTTTGTTTACGTCTCGAGTATCAGTAGTAGCCACGAGTGAGATTAGCTGTGGAACGGCTCCCAGCTATTCTCAGCCCTTACACACCGAAGCATTAACTCTGTTCGGGGTGGAGATAGCTATGTGGCACGTTCAGACATGCGTGTCCCCTGTTGTATTACGATGTCTTAAAGGGAAACCTTTGAGATACTCGCTCCAGAAGTTAGAATTCTGTGATAACCTGTGGTTAAATTCTCTGGGAATATCTTAGTAGTCTTATACCCAAGGAAGCTACCAAACAGGAACCTTCCATCAGGACGCCATGGCTATCTCACCCAAAAATAGATTTTTCGCTTCGCTCAAAATCCGTTATATATATATATATATATATATATATATATATATATATATATATATATATATATATATATATATACATATATATAGATAGATAGATAGATAGATAGATAGATATATATATATAGATATATATATATATTTATATATAATCATGTGTGTATATATATATATATATATATATATATATATATATATATATATATATATATATATATATATATATATATATATGTATATATATATATATATATATATATATATATATATATATGTATATATATATATATATATTTATACATACATATATATATATATATATACAGTAGGGTCCCGAATTAAGCGTGTTCGAATTACACTATTCCCCTTTTCCGCGATCGCTTTTTTTCAAAAATAAATTTTCTGTATCTGCGAGGCTGTTCAAAGTTCGCGAGTCAAGCACTACAAAATGTATCAAATCTATTGTCTTTTTAAGTATATTGGTAGCCCTAAATACGGTGATTTATAATAAATGTTACAAAACAATATTAACATTACATTTCATTAACATAATTTCATAATGAATAGCCTATTTAAGGATAAAATTCCACATCAACAATGAAATCAACTGTTAACTGTGCGAGTCCAGCTGACAAAATGTAAACAGAAATGTGGTTACGTTCTAGGCAATCTTTATCTTTCTCCAACCTTACGATAATTGTAATGGTAGTGTTAATGATGGTATATTAAAGCATTATTTTTGTTTAGTACAGTATATTTAAAAGCCTTATTTTTCCCTCTGGGCGTTCAAGGTTTTCACGAGTAGACTGGGTTCGTTTATCGGCAGTGAATAGCCTAAACTTCTTTAACGATTCGTCAATATTTTGTCATATTTTAAACAGTATACATTTGATTTGCAAACATTGGTTTTGTAGAGTAGACGGTAAAATAAAATCTAGAGAGAGAGAGAGAGAGAGAGAGAGAGAGAGAATTTGATGGCAGAAATCTCTCTCTCTCTCTCTCTCTCTCTCTCTCTCTCTCTCTCTCTCTCTCTCTCTCTCTCTCTCTCTCTCTCTCTCGTAAGAAATAAAACCATAGTTCACATATGGCAACTTGAGTTTAAGAATGAAATTAACATGAATATTGTTAGTTGTGGCGATCAATTCCTCGCTTCAGGGGGTACACGAAACAAAAACACGACATTCAATTACAACAGCTGATTCTCTCTCTCTCTCTCTCTCTCTCTCTCTCTCTCTCTCTCTCTCTCTCTCTCTCTCTCTCTCTCTCTCTCTCTCTCTCGTTATACAATACTTACAAATAGATGAAGAAACCAAAATCGGTTTTCTTGAAGTGTCAATTAAATACAAAACGAAAAAATTATACCGTGTATACATCCATTTCAATCATAGCTTAAAATACGGTAACCAATTTCGTCCGCAAACCACTATTTTTTAGGAAACACCATTCTATTCCAGAAAATTTTCACTCTTTAAATGTCAATTGCGCTATAATAAAACATGTATGTACTTATGTTGTTAAATTTCGGGTGTGTTTTAAAAATCGAGTATTGCTAACTTATTTTTGTTTTACTTTTGGCTGTGATCACATCAGCTGATGTCTAGCTTCCGCGCGAATACAATAACAAAGAATTGTTTACACCATTTCTTAACTTATTCAAACCATCTATACAGTTAATATTACATAAACACCAATGTGTTATAACCTATCATATTTATTGTTTAGTACTTTAAAACCATCCCCCCCCCCCTCTCTCTCTCTCTCTCTCTCTCTCTCTCTCTCTCTCTCTCTCTC
>NC_090730.1:144383076-144410576 GCF_036898095.1 Palaemon carinicauda
CTCCTTTTCGTGGGTTCTCGTCGGCCACCCACCACTGGAGATCCGTCAGTTCCACAGGTACCATGGGGATCTGGATGTCCGGGGAGTCGTACGCTTGATTCCACCGGGACTTGAGTTGCCACTGGAGGGATCTCATCCTGAGGCAACCATTGGGAACTAGACGGGCCAGCGATGAAAGGTGACCGAGGAGACGTAACCACGATTGGGCTGGAAGTTCTTCTCGTCTGAGAAAAGGTCTTGCGACCTTCCTCAGGCTTGCTATCCTGTCGTCTGATGGGAAGGCTTTGTGGAGATTGGTGTCTATAATTATGCCTAGGTATACCAGTCTTTGAGTGGGAAGCAGTGAAGACTTCTCGAGGTTTACCATGATCCCCAGATCTTGGCAAGTCTCAGAAGTTTGTCTCGGTGTTGAAGAAGGGTTGACACCGAGTCTGTTAGGATTAACCAGTCGTCCAGGTAACGGAGGAGACGGATGCCAATCCTGTGTGCCCAAGATGATACTAGGGTGAACACTCAGGTGAAGACTTGTGGTGCTGTGGAGACACCGAAGCACGGCACCTTGAACTGGTACTTTCTGTTGTCTAGGCTGTATCTTAAGGACTTCCTTGAAGACAGATGGACTGGGATCTGGAAATACGCGTCCTTTAGGACCAGTGTGCACATGAAGTCTTGCGATCTTACTGCTAGTCTGACTGTGTCCGCAGTCTCCATGCTGAACAGAGTTCGTTTGACAAACTTGTTCAGAGCTGAGAGGTCAATGACTGGTCTCCAGCCTCAAGACGCCTTCTTCACAAGAAAGAGTCGGCTGAAGAATCCTGGGGATCCATCGAGGACCTCTTGGAGAGCTCCCTTCTTCAACAGGGTCTGGACTTCTGCCCGAAGGGCTTGCCCCCTTGCCGATCCCATGGCAAGGGAGTTCAATGACACTGGATTCGTTGTCAGGGGAGGTAGAGACGTTATGAACGGGACGCGATATCCTAGACTCATCACGGATATTGTCCAGGAATCGGCCCCGAGTTGCTTCCACCTGTTTGAGCAACTTTGAAGGCATCCCCCCACTGGTGAACATGTAGGGGGACTGCCTATCCTAGCGTTTGCGGCCTCGGCTGCTCCCTCTAGGATTCTTGCCTCCCCTGGAGGAATTTTTGCCTTTCCTTTCTTTGACAGGAAAGGGCTTAGACACCAAGGTCTTCGCTGCTGTTGTCGTCTTAGTGGTCTTGACTTGACAGGACTGCTGTGGTGCTGGAGGCTTATAGGACTTGGATATTAAAAGCCCTATGAAGGAGAGATTCTTGATGAGACTTCCTCCACCTCTCAGCAGCATGTTCCATATCCTTAGGCTCGAACAAGACGAATCCCTCTAGAGAGGAATGTCTGAGCCTATTGATCTCGATATTAGGGACCTTCTGATGGAATCTCTCAGCTACTGCATCCCGACATTTCAGGATGGGATTTGCCCATAAGTTCAAGACTTGTGGGCCAGAAACTCGATCGTGCGAGTACCTGAGAGAAGGAACGTTTCCATAGCTTTCCTGGTACGTTCTTTGGAGAAATCCTCAGAATGTATCAGGATACCTAAGGCCCCCAACCAGATCGTTGCATAGCACACTTCGCAACTTTCTCCTGGTTGAGGATCTCGGCTGTCGCGAATGAGACCTGCCGGTTGGACAGTCTCTCAAGAGGGACTCCCCTGGTTAGCTCTTCCAGCGAGTGATGAAGAGGAACAGCTAAACAAGGCTCCTCAAGGATCTCGAAGTACCTCCTCTGCTGTACCCGAGGAGGTGGGAGGAGCTTGTTGGTGGCACTGGAACAGTTGGAGGAGGACATCTCGGAGAGCTGCTGTGAGATATTGTCCCTGGTACTCCTAACCCCTTGAGACCAGGGGAGACCAGGGCAGTGCAACACTGGTCTTGGAGGGTTTCTGAGTAGCCCTCTCAAGGAGGGATCTCTGGGTCGGAAAACCCGTTGAGAGCCCTCAGAGTCAGAACTTGCCAAAACGCATGTTCCAACTCTTGCTGGTCTCCTCCTGTTGTAGGACTTGCAGCGAAGTCTCCTTCTGTCCCCAAAGGCTCTTCTTGGGGAGAGTCGCGGACGTTCCCTGAGTGGCTAGCCGGCTCCATCCTAGTCCTAGTAGAGGACTTCAGCAATGTTTTGGAGTCCTTAGATTCCTTCCTGGGAAGGATGTAGGACTCCAACATTGAAGAGGGTGGCATGTTCCTTTCAATCCCCGACTCAGTAGACCCCTCGGTGCGAGGAGAGGTTTCCCCCATTGGTGCGATGGGGGAAAGTCTCTCTTCGCGTGATTCCCTTGGGGACGGGAAATCTTTGTCCGAACGGGAAGGAGAGGCAGTCTGAGGAAAGGAAGGAATCTGCCTCGAAGGTCTGCGTGGAGTCAGTTTCGCCCTTGGGGAAGTGACCGCGTCTGGAACTCCTCTTTTTCTCTTCAAAGGGGTAGAAGAAGCCATGGTTCTGTGTCCCAATTCAGAGAAAACAGGCTTGAAAGCCTGCGTTACGGCTCTGATCAGTGCACCGAACCAGGGCTGTTGGCTGACAGATGCGCTGTCAGACATACCCCTTGAAGGGACAGGGATTGAAGGATCCCTGGGAGGAGTCCCCATCATTTTTGGGTTCGCCTGTGGTGGCTTTGGGATCCTGGACCCCTCTAGATGTTTCCCTTCTCCAACAATGCGCGGTGGTATGCGCTTGCGGGGAGGTGAATGAGGCGATGGCGACCTTGCCGTGCGTAGTTCATTAGTCTCACGCGCGGAAAGATATTGACGATCGCGCGAGGTTGAATAATGGCGCTCGCGTGAGGGAGAGTATCGGGGCTCGCGCGCGGGAGACTGTTGGTGCCTGGGTGCGCGCGCGGGAGACTGTTGGCGCGGGCGGGAGAACGTTGGTGCGCGGGCGCGTGAGACTGTTGGTGCGCGAGCGTGTGCGGGAGACTGTTGGCGCGCGTGGGAGAGTATTCGCGGGCGTAGGAGAGTATTCGCGCGCGCGGGTGCGCAGGATTAATACGCTGAGTGCGCAAGCGCGCGTGCGGGAGACTGTTGGCGCGCGTGGGAGAGTATTCACGTGCGCGGGCACGCAGGATTAATACGCTGAGTGCGCGGGCGCGCGGGAGAGAGTTCGTGCACACCTATACCAGCCGTAGGGTGCGCGTGCACAGGAGAAAGATCCCTAGCGCGCGGGCACGCAGTTGAATCATGTGGGGCGCGTGGGAGCGCGATAGAATGTTGGCGCGCATCCTTTGGAGTGATGGGCGAGCGTGCACAAGGTACGCGCACGTATTCTCGCAGATGCGTGCAGGAGAAGACTGGCGCGAAGGTGAGCGCTGGCGCGATGGTACTGGTTGGCGTGTGGGAGAAGCCAGCTTTGTTGACTTCCCAGCACCACTACGTTCAGTAGATCGTTGGCGCGCAGGAGAGTTGGATGTTGGGTGCGTATGTGCGCGGGCAAGAGACTGATGGTGCGCGGGAGACCGCTGGCGCGCAGGAGAGCGCTGGCGGGCAGGAGGTTTATGGCGCGCAGGAGGTTTATGGCGCGCAGGAGAGCGCTGGCGCGCAGGAGAGCACTGGCGCTCAAGTGAGTGTTGGCGCGCAGCTGGGCGTGGGCACGTAAGCGCAGGCAAGACCTGGCGCACAGGAGAACCTGGGCGCGTATGCGCACGAGGGCGCGCATAGCGCGTGATGGAGCTATGCTCCTGTTGGGGCGTATGCGCGTGTTGGCGCGTACGCCCTTGATGCCCTGTGTTAGAGTTTAGTGATGGAGCCTGACGAGCTACTAAAAAGCGTTCGCCAGGTTTCGTTGGCCCGTAGCGCGTATCTGGTTAGCGCGCCTTAGCGTGCTTAGGTGAAGCCTTGTTAGGCCCATGTAGAAATGGTGACGGCAGATCGGCAGGTCTGTCGGATGGAAGGTCGACGTGTCCTTTAAAAGGACGACCTTCCACCGAAGGAGATCGCGAACGATCTGCAGAAAGGTCCAGGACCAGTGCAGGAGCAGTGATAGATGATTGGTCTCGAGGCTCCTCTGCGGTGGATTGCATCGAAGGTGTTGAACCAAAGAGGCGCCTCCTCACCGCAGGTGAAGGAAGGCCTTTAGGGCGAAAAGGAAGGCGAGCCTTCCGACGAATGTGCCCTCTGGAGGTAGTTGGATCAACAAGCTGACCTTCTGCAGTCCTCCGAAGAGGAGTCTCTGTAAGTGAACTCCCCCGAGGGGAAGAAACACTAGTAGGAGAGACTGACGATGGACTTAGTTTCTCCCTCGTAGGTTGAACAAGAATGGGAGAAACTAAGCCGTCAGCTACCGTAGAGTTTGGAGAGGCAGAGGTGATGGGTGATGCCGCATTGGATACTTCTGACACCACAACGTCGACAAGAGAAAGAGGATCAACCTCTGACGATGATGGCGATTGCTTGACAGCGGCACCCAATCAGATGTGGTTAAGCAAAACCTCCTTGGAGGGCGAACCCGTAAGCCCCAAGGAGGACCAAAGCTGAAATAAGGTTAGTGACATATCCTCCCCCGGGGGGAGAGGTGGAGCTGCTTCGCTAGGGGAAGCAACGTCATCTCTCGAGCCCCGAGGTTGGTAAACAGTACATCGGTCTACACTACCACTCGACGGTCTCTCGAAAGAGACCGACTGAGTGGGAGCTTCGGAGGAGGTTTGGGCACCGGAAGAGAAGGCCTTGGGTTTTTCTCCTTTCAAAGAAACCTTCGAAGGAGAAAAATCCCATTTCAACTTCTTTTTCCGTCGTTGCGAAAACCTCTCCCACTGCGAGGTAGACCACTTCCTACACTCACTACACCTGTTGTTGCTATCACACCGTTGACCCCTACAAGAAGGACAAAGGGCATGAGGATCAGTCTCGACCGCCGACATGAATGTTCCACAGAGGCGGTCAGGAAACCCAGAGCAGTTGTGCGTGATCGCAGAGGCCAACTTCACATACAAAGAACTAGAAGAAAGAAAAGACAAAACCAATTAAATGGCTGCCAAATGACGGCGAGGATGAGAGCGGACACGTCTGACCACCATCCGAGCCGAGAACAAAGTGAGCTCAAGCAGAGGTCTGTGAGAAGGGGAGGTAGCAAGCTACCCTCCCCTACCCTCGCTAACTAGTGGTGGGGGTAGTAAACCCTCGTTAAAAATTAATGGCTCATCATTTCAGCTACGCTGAAAGTAATACCCCTATTAAATAGCTTGGATTGTATTCCAGTTACGGAACAAATTACATTTCTGTACAAACACTCAAACTGTTCATAAACAGAACAAGACTTACCTGTACATAATTAGCATATTCGCACATCCCTCGAGTTTCATCCAACTGTTCACGGATAAGCTGCTTGCAAAGTTCAAATTCTTTTCGCACATAATGTAAATGAATAAGCCAGTTACGCCGTTCAATTGTTTGGAGTTCCGGAGCTGAAAATCATAATTCTCCTGTATAATTTACCTGTATGTATCAAACAGGTATACATATTGTATATCATTATCACTATAATTTTTAAACTAAAATTAACTATTTCAATACTTCACTGGGACTAATGTTTATAGTTTGTAAATTACTAATTTCTTTAACATTGTTACTGATCCTAATATATCTTATACTGTAATTCTTTTCATCACTTCTCATTTATAGTTTATCTGATACTCTTCTCTCTCCTTTCTGCATTGATTGCTTTCACTGTTGGAGCCCTTGGCCTTTTAGCATTCTGCTTTTCTAACTAGGAGGAGGAGGAGGAGGAGGAGGAGGAGGAGGAGGAGGAGGAGGAGGAGGAGGAGGAGGAGGAGGAGGAGGAGGAGGAGGAGGAGGAGGAACTGCCAGAACTGTTGGAAGGCTAGGATGGCTGCCCTCATCTCTAGGAGATTTATGTGCTGGTACCTTTCGGACTTGAACCAGACCCTGGAGGCCGTGTGGTGCAGCATGTGGGCCCCCAAACTTTCTTTTGATGCATCCGAATAGAGCTTCAATTCCGGGGGAGGTATGAGAAGGTCTGTCCCTCTGCAGAGGTTCTCGTCCACCAGCCACCTTCAAAGGTCCATCTGTTGCTCTAGTCTCATAGATACCAACATATTTGGGGAATCGTTGTATTGATTCCACCTGGATTTTAGCCGCCACTGAATTGATCCAATTCTGAGGCGGCTGTTGAGCACGAGACGGGCCAGGGATGATAGGTGACCTAAGAGATGCAACCACTCTTGAGGAAGGGGCTTGCTACCTTCCTCAACCTCTGTACCCTGTTATCTGATGGAAAAACTTTCTGGAGGTTGGTGCCGATAATCATACTAAGGTACTGTATACCAGTCTTTGAGAGGGAAGCAAGGATGACTTCTCGAGGTTTACCACAATACTCAGATCCTGGTAAAATGTGAGTGGTCTGTGTCTGTGTTGAAGATGGGTAGCCACCAAGTTTTCTAAGATCAGCCAATCGTTGAGGTATCTTAGGAGACAATGCCGATCCTGTGAGCCCAAGATGACACTAGGGCGTACAGTCTCGTGAAGACCTGAGGTGCTGTGGAAAGACCGAAGCACAGCACCTTGAACTGGTATTGTCTGTTTTTGTGTATGATCCTTAGATACTTCCTTGAAGATAGATGAACTGGGACCTGGAAGTATGCATCCTTGAGATCCAGAGTGCACATGAAGTCCTGTGGTCTTACCGCTTGTATGACCGTGTCTGCCGTCTCCATGCTGAACTGAGTTTGCAGAAACTTCTTCAAAGCTGAGAGATTGATGACTGGTCTCCAGCCTCCATATTCTTTTTTCACAAGAAAAAGTACTGAAGAGGCCTGGAGAACTGTCAAGGACTGCTTGGAGAGTGCTTTTCTCCGTGGTCTGGAATTCGGCCCAAAGGGCCAACTCCTTCGCGGATTCCTTCGCGTAGGAGTTCGATGGGACTGGATACCAAGTCAGTGGAAGGAAAGTTTTATCACAGAGATTATCCAGAGTTCTGCCCTGTGCTGCTGCCACTTTTGCAAGCTGCATTGACGGCATACCCCCACTGGTGGGCAAGTGGGAGGATTGCCCTCTCTAGCAAGAGCAGCCTCGGCCACTCCCCTTACTTTGTTTTCTTCCTCTGGAGGACTTGGAGGCCTTTTGATTATTTGCAGGAAAGGGATTTTTCGACAACTTTTTGGAGGAACTTGCTGTCCTAATAGTCAGGGGTCTGGTGGTCTGCGGCTATTTCTTCTGAGGTGGAGGCGCTTTATCATAGGGCTGCGATGTCAAAGCCCTGTAGAGGAGGGAGTGCTGGTTGGACTTCCTCCAGCGTTCAGCCGCCCGCTCGACGACTTCCAGCTTGAAAAGAGAAGAACTGTCCAAGGTGGAATTCCTGAGCCTTGATACCTCCACTTGCGGAACTTGTTTATGGAACCTACACCTGAGGGTAAGAGTGGCAAATGGAAGAGTAGTAGAAAGGGCATTAATGGATTATGTGTTGATAACTAAAAGAATGTTTGGAAGATTGAAAGACGTGCACATGTTTAGGGGTATGGCTAACGGTATGTCTGATCATTTTTTGGTGGAAGGAAAATTAATTGTAGCAAAAGAGTGGGGGAATAGAGTAGGTGGATGTAAAAGGGAGCTAGTGAGGGTTGAAGAGCTAATAAAACCGGGGGTAAAAAGTAAATATCAGGAAAGGTTGAAAATGGCATATGACGAAGTGAGTGAGAGAAACTGGTAATTTAGAGGAGTGGAAGTTAGTAAAAGAAAATTTTGTTGGGATTGCAAGTGATGTGTGTGGCAAGAAGGTTGTTGGAGGCAGCATGAGGAAGGGCAGTGAATGGTGGAATGAAGGAGTGAAGGTAAAAGTGGAAGAGAAAAAGAGGGCTTTTGAAGAATAGCTGCAGAGTAATAGTATGGAGAAGTATGAAAAATATAGAGAGAAAAAGGTGGAAGTAAAGCGCAAGGTATGTGAGGCAAAGAGGGCAGCTGACCTGAGGTGGGGTCAGGGATTGGGTCAGTCATATGAAGAGAATAAGAAGAAGTTTTGGAAAGAAGTGAAGAGAGTAAGGAAGGCTGGCTCAAGAATTGAAGAGACAGTGAAAGATGGAAATGGAAAGTTGTTAAAAGGAGAGGAGGCAAGGAAAAGGTGGACAGAATATTTTGAAAGTTTACTGAACGTTGAGGATAATAGGGAGGCAGATATAATTGCTGTTGCAGGTGTTGAGGTGCCGGTGATGGGAGATGAGAATGAGAGAGAGATTACAATAGAGGAAGTGAGCAGAGCACTAGATGAAACGAGAGTAGGAAAAGCATCTGGTATGGATGGTGTGAGAGCTGAGATGTTGAAGGAAGGGGGTGTGACTGTACTTGAATGGTTGGTGAGATTGTTTAATGTGTGTTTTGTGTTGTCAATGGTACCAGTAGATTGGGTTTGTGCATGTATTGTACCACTATATAAAGGTAAGGGAGAGGTGCATGAGTGTTGTAATTCAAGAGGTATTAGTTTGTTGAGTGTAGTTGGAAAAGTGTATGGTAGAGTAATGATTAATAGGATTAAGGATAAAACAGAGAATGCAATCTTAGAAGTACAGGGTGGTTTTAGAAGAGGTAGGGGTTGTATGAATCAGATTTTTACAGTTAGGCAGATATGCGAGAAATATTTAGCAAGAGGTAAGGAGGTGTATGTTGCGTTTATGGATCTGGAGAAAGCGTATGATAGAGTTGATAGGGAAGCAATGTGGAATGTGATGAGGTTATATGGAGTTGGTGGAAGGTTGTTGCAAGCAGTGAAAAGTTTCTACAAAGGTAGTAGAGCATGTGTTAGAATAGGAAATGAAGTGAGTGATTGGTTTCCGGTGAGAGTGGGGCTGAGACAGGGATGTGTGATGTTGCCGTGGTTGTTTAACTTGTATGTTGATGGAGTGGTGAGAGAAGTGAATGCTCGAGTGTTTGGACGAGGATTAAAACTGGTAGACGAGAATGACCATGAATGGGAGGTAAATCAGTTGTTGTTTGCGGATGATACTGTACTGGTTGCAGACACAGAAGAGAAGCTTGACCGATTAGTGACAGAATTTGGAAGGGTGTGTGAGAGAAGGAAGTAGAGAGGTAATGTGGGTAAGAGTAAGATTATGAGATGTACGAGAAGGGAAGTTGGTGCGAGGTTGAATGTCATGTTGAATGGAGAGTTACTTGAGGAGGTGGATCAGTTAAGTACTTGGGGTCTGTTGTTGCAGCAAATAATGGAGTGGAAGCAGATGTACGTCAGAGAGTGAATGATAGTTGCAAAGTGTTGGGAGCAGTTAAGGGAGTAGTAAAAAATAGAGGGTTGGGCATGAATGTAAAGAGAGTTCTATATGAGAAAGTGATTATACCAACTGTGATGTATGGATCGGAGTTGTTGGGAATGAAAGTGATGGAGAGACAGAAATTGAATGTGTTTGAGATGAAGTGTCTAAGGAGTATGGCTGGTGTATCTCGAGTAGATAGGGTTAGGAACGAAGTGGTGAGGGTGAGAATGGGTGTAAGAAATGAGTTAGCAGCTAGAGTGGATATGAATGTGTTGAGGTGGTTTGGCCATGTTAAGAGAATGGAAAATGGCTGTCTGCTAAAAAAGGTGATGAATGCAAGAGTTGATGGGAGAAGTACAAGAGGAAGGCCAAGGTTTGGGTGGATGGATGGAGTGAAGAAAGCTCTGGGTGATAGGAGGATAGATGTGAGAGAGGCAAGAGAGCGTGCTAGAAATAGAAATGAATGGCGAGCGATTGTGACGCAGTTCCGGTAGGCCCTGCTGCTTCCTCCGGTGCCTTAGATGACTGCGGAGGTAGCAGCAGTAGGGGATTCAGCATTATGAAGCTTCATCTGTGGTGGATAACGGGGGAGGGTGGGCTGTGGCACCCTAGCAGTACCAGCTGAACTCGGTTGAGTCCCTTGTCAGGCTGGGAGGAGCGTACTCAGTAGAGGTCCCCTTTTTTTGTTTTGTTTCATTTGTTGATGTCGGCTACCCCCCCCCAAATTGGGGGAAGTGCCTTGGTATATGTATGTATGCATGTACACCTGAGTGTCGTACAGATTGACCACCTGGTGGGCCAGGAACTCAATAGTTCGGGTACCTGACAAAAGAAAGGTTTCCATCGACTTCGTAGAATCGTTTAACCAATCTTCGACTCTAACGAGATGTCCCACGGATCCCTGCCATAAGTCCAGCCATGAGATAGCCTGCATGGCGTATTTTGCGATCTTCTTTATGTTCAGGATCTCAGATGTAGAAAAGGAAGCCGAGAGCCCAGAAAGTCTCTTGAAAGGGGCTCCTCTTGAGAATGACTCTACAGAAGAGTCCAGAGGCAAATCCAGAAGGGGCTCGTCCGAGACCTCGTGATACCTCTCTATTGGAGGAATGGGGGTGGGAGGAGTTTCGAGGATGAGCCCTCATGGAAAGAACTGGAAGAACAGGCGAGCTGGGAGACCGCCTTCTTCCTGGCAGCCGTTAACCGCTTTGACAAGGGCAAAGCTGCACTGACTCTGGGAGGCCATAGGGTCCTTTAGAAATGAGCAAGGACTGTGTCCTTGCCCTCCTGAGGGGCTGTTGTAGGGTCAGCTAACCCATTATTAGCCCTCATACAGGCTAGAACCCGCTAGTAGGCGTACTCAGACTCCTCCTGCTCCATTTCCGAATACTTATGACTGGTGGCCCTTGGGAGATAGTTATCCTCATAGTCCTAGCCATCTTCCACCTTTGAGCTCTCATCCATAAGAACACGGGGTGGGTCGAGGTCGTCAACGTTCAAGGTTGGGGGGAACGTCACTTGCTGACGTCCCTGCTGCTGCCGAGGAGATCCCACGCACTCTCTCATGCTGAAGAGCTGCCCTAGCCTTAGCATTCTTTGGTACCCCCTTGGCATCCTTATACTCTCTCCGAGTCGGGAGGAATTCCTCTAGCAGCGATGGTCTGGAGGGGTCCTGACGTACCGAAGAGGTCTGACCTTCTCTTGCAGAAGGTGCTGCCGCTGGTTCTTCCGGTGGTCTGGAGACGGGTCGAAGTTCTGGAGGGACCACCTCTATAGGAGTTGGGCGAAAGTTGGCATGAGTGAGAACTCCCTTAGAGAGCGGGAGCCCCTGCTTGTACGGGGGTGGAGATTATCACCCGGTGAGGGAGTCGTTTTCCTCGATCTCCTCTTCTGATTCGTTGTATGGACAGGAGTCAGAGAAGTCCTGCTGGACGTGAGCAAAAATTCCCGCAGCTCCACGCACCATCCTGATGGGCGAGACGAACATCTGTCCTCTAGATTCTGAAAAGGCGAGATGGAGAAACAGAAGTAATAGGAGGATACTTGTTTGGAGGTTGCTTAAAACCAGAAGGGAAGGCAACTTTGTGCCTGATACTCACTGGCAAGACAATGTGGAGCGTGGGCACCAGGAGGTCAGGCCTGGGTCTAAGAGAGCGCGCATCGCGCGTGTGAGCAGAAGCTGAAAGGGTCACCGATGTTCTATGAAGCCTGTGGTGTGGCGAGCAGTCACGAGTAGGGTGATGATTGAGTGCTGGATGGTGATGAAACGATGGGGAGAGAGTATCACGTGCTTTTGTATAAAAGTCTTGCGGGTGCACGTGAAAATTGTTCATGTGCGCATGACGATAACGCCCAGGCGATGTCAAGAAGCGTGCTGGCAAGTTTCGATCACAAGAAGGTGCATGATGAGATGGCTTGTGATGATCATGAGCTGGCGAGCTGCGATCTGCTGAAGAATAGCAAGCTGTAGGGGAGCGACGATATGTTGGAGAATGGCGAGCTGCTGGAAAATGGTGAGCTGGTGAATGACGAGATGGCAAGTGACAATCATGAGCTGGTGAACAGTGAGATGGCAAATGACAATCACGGGCTGGTGAACAGCAAGCTGCTGGAAAACGATGAGCTGCTGATAAATGATGAGCTCCTGATGAACGGCGAACAGCTGGTGAATGGCAAGCTGCTGATGAACGCCGAACTCCTGGCGAACGGCTAGCTGCTAGTAGCAAACGGTGAACTGCTGGCTAACTTCGAACTGCAGGCGAACGGCGAGCTGCTGGCGAACGGCGAGCTGCTGGAGAACGGCGAGTTGCTGGCGAATGGCGACCTGCTGTTGAACGGCGAGCTGCTGTTGAACGGCGAGCTGCTGTTGAACGGCGAGCTTCTGGCAAACAGCAAGCTGCTGGCGAACGGCGAGCTGCTGGCGAACGGCGAGCTGCTGGCGAACGGCGAGCTGCTGGCGAACGGCGAGCTGCTGGCGAACGGCGATCTATTAGAGAACAGCGAGATGGCGAGTGATGATCATGAGCTGGCGAACGGCGAGCAGCTGACAAACGGCGAGCTTCTAGCAAACGACGAGCTGCTGGTGAACAGCAAGCTGCAGGCAAACGGTGATCTGCTGGAGAACAGCGAAATGGCGGGTGACGATCACGAGCTGGTGAACAGTGAGCTGCTGGGAAACGGTGTGCTGGGTAGTGAAGTTCCCGAGGTGAAGAGTCATGAGCACGAGTTTGCGAGTGACGATCCCGAGTTGGCGAGAGGCGAACAGGAGAGACATGATCACGCTCTGGCTATTGGCGATCCCGGGAAGAAGAGTGACAACCACAAACAGGAGTGAGAGATGTTTGTCGTTCCCTGGAGACGTAGCATTGTTTCCCCAGGTAAAGCGAAGGCGAACGTCTGGAAGGTTGAAGAGAATTACGATCCTTAGACGAGGAGGAGACCCTGTGATACCAAGGGCTCCTATCGTCAACAGCAGGTCGGCGCTGAAGTGGAGGGTGGGCGCGCTGGGCTCGTCGATGGCGATCCTCGGTAGAGAAGTCACGCTACAGAGGACTAGAAGATAAGAAGGCGGGGCGACGTCTGGCAGGAAAAAGCCTAAGCCTTTGTTCAATGTCCTCCTCAGAATGGAAAGAACGCAGACTTTGGCATTGGCAGCAGAAGCAGGAGAGGGCGAAAGCATAACTTCGCAAACGACAAGGGCTTCAACAACAGCCCTCCCCAGCAAGGGAACTTCTTCCTCTGAGGAAACCAGAGTTCGTCTCCTCTCGGCTCCTATCTGTAAAAGCTCTATCAACACGTCCTTCTAAGGTGATCCCAGGATGCCAGAAAACCTCAAATCAATCAATCAATCAATCTAAGGTGGACCTGCAAAACGCGTTAAATGTCAGAGTATGAGACAGATTCCCCCAAGGAAAGGGGAGGAGTTCTTTCTCTAGAGGAAGCAACACTGTCCCAAGATTCCCAGGTTTGCCTGTTGTTAGTTGGTCAACATTCCTACTTGATCGACCCTCGGAAGAGACCAATCAAGCAAGAGCTTCAGGAAAAGATTGGGGGTCAAGGAAGAATAAGAGGTTTCTTTGACTTTGAGGAAGACCCTGAAAGCAGGGAATCTCTCTTGGATCTTCTTGCGCAGTCTACCAAATCTCTCCCATTGGGAGGAAAACCACTCCCGGCATTCATCGCAGGTGTTATCCTGATCACGTCATCGTCCTAGGTAGGCCGGATCCAATGAATGGAGGTCGGTCTCGGTGGGGGACATGAAGGTCCAGCAGGAGCGCCCTTCAGGTCCTGGATAAGTCTGCATGATGTATGGCAAGAAGGCGGCACAACCACTCTTGAAAAGAAAAAGCAAAGGAAAAATTAGTTCAAATGGCAAAGGCTGTTGGGGAGGAAGAAAGGAACTATGTCTGCGCTCCATTGAGGCAAAGTCAAAAGTGAGAAGGCAACACTGGTGTGTGAAAGGGGTAGCCGCTACCACCATCCCCGCTAACTAGCAGGTAAGTACAGTACTTATACCTCGCTTAAAATTTTACGGATAGTCTTCCAGCTTTGCCGAAATTATAAGCCCTATAAATAGTGAAGGGTTTGTATTGTCTGACCAAATATTACATATGTCAAAAAATTTAAAAGAACTTCATTGAAGTATTTGTTATAATAATCTAAAAAATTTTTTAAGGAAGTCACTGTCACTAAAATTCTCATCCACATCCAAATTAACAAGACTCCAACCTTCTGAATGTTTTTAGCAATAGAAGAAAAACTGAATCCTCTTCTCTCATGAAAAAACACAAAAAGGAACTGTCGCTATTATACTTCCCAAATATACTCTTTTGAGTTGGAACCAGATGAGATTTCTTCAAATTGACCAGGATGCCAACTGTTCCAGTAACCTGAGTATCTGCATTTGCTGACCTCGAAGTCTTTCAAACAAATTGCTTGAAAATGGCCAATTGACCAGGTAGAGTATAAAAGAACTTTTAGCCCCAGAATCCTTAACAATTTCGAGATGGAAACCTTTGACACATTGACAAAACAAATACATTTCCAAACTGAGATGAATAGGCATGTGAAAACATGCATCTGTGAGGTCTATGAAAAACATCCAATCTTCTTTCTTTATTGCCCCTAGAACTGTTGAGGGTGTTTCCTTGCAAAACTCAGGTGCAGGAATCAAGACCTCTTCTATCACCTTTTTTAAAGTTTTACAATTTCTAGTTTCAAAATCTGTACCTTTGTTGTATTTGTTAGATAACTCAGAAATGAAAATTGATTCCTTAAACAATGGAAGATTGGAGGCTAAAGGGATTTGGTAACCTACTTTCACTACAACTAGCAGCCACGGATCAGGGCATAGGCTTTCCCAAAAGTGATAAAAGGGGGAATGTTTTCCTCCTTTTGGGATTTGTAGAGAGAGACCATCATAGCATTCTCCAATAAGATATTCAAATTAATTTGGCAACTCCTCTGGAACCTATACTTGGGTGGAATCCTGATGTTCTACCACTGATATGAAAGAAATTCCTTGAAGGAGACAATTCTAAAGTCACAAACTACTGGCCTAAAGGCAGAAACTTTAGTATCCCTGAAAAATGACCTCATTGTACCCACTTAAGCAATTACTTTATCAATCCTATTTACATTCAAAACAGGACACAAAATAGGGGAAAATTAACTAATGTTTCTGTGCCTTAGAGACTCCCAACCATTTAAGCACATGTTTGTTCTCTTCTCCTAATCACAAAACACACAAAGGCTGCTACAATCTCGGAAGCCTCAAGTGAAATACATTAGTACTGTACATCTAAACGTGTCACATAATCCAAAACAAGATTCAAATCCTGATGGTCTGCAAAATTTTTCTATAAAAATAGAAATAACTCCTATTATAGAATCTGCAAATGAAAGTATTTACAGAATATTTCCTAAACTTTATACCTACAAACAGAATTTCTTTAGTATACCAGCTTATAAACCCTGCATTAATGATTTTTTATGATGGGCTCAAGATGATCAAATTTGTAATCTAGAACAAGATTTGTTAAGTGATTCATCTTTGTGGTATAAAAGGTTTCAATATTAAAAAAGAATAAGAATTACCAGTTTTTCCTTGTATTTGAGACATTTTATCGATTCTATCCTCCCCCTCAAAGATGGGAGAACCGAGGTGTATAAATTGTCTTGAAGTAGCAGTTTTTGATGACTTAAAAGGCTAAGTAACATCAGAACTTACCTTGAGCAACTCTTTTCCAGCAATTTTTCTGTAAAACTAAAAAGGTAATACCTCAACAAAGTTGGGCTCTTCCTCTGATTTCTTCAATCTCATCTTCCTGTTCAGATAAAAGAGCCACGGCATTACATACTGGTTTTCTTATTTGTTTACTCCTTTGTATGAGAGCTGTTAAGCATTTGTTTTTTAAGGGGCTCATTTTAGCAACTGAGGTACTAGCATCTACATTTACCCCATTAGAGTTAACCCATGATGAGCTAGTGGCCAAGCATGCAAGCAAACGATTGGCACTGGTATTTAAAACAAGATTCAACCGAACAGCTTTTGCTGAAGCCTTATCCGACACAATTTGCTCTAAGGGAATCATATGATATGCCACACTATCCACAAATGAAATACAAGTTTAATTTAAAGCGCTTACTTCAGCAAGTGTCGGGACATTAGGATCCAGGCTACCAATTTTGTCCTCTGCCTTGCAGTCAAGTTATGTAACAGAGCTGCAAGGATTTTGGATAGGTGAGGGTTTTACAGCAGAAGGGTTTAAAGGAAGTAAAGAATTTGAGGCTCTATGAGAGTAGCTCAAATCTGGAACGTGCTGTGTAATGTTACAACTCCTACTGAATAGAACACTAGAACCTCCAGACCCAACTTGAGAAGTCTGGTAAGGGTTTGAAATAAGGCATGTTAATTCAGAATTACTGTACTACCTTTAATTAAAGATTCAATGTCCCTTTGAGATTTCACAAAAGAATGAAGAGAAGTAAAGAGCTTTTGAAGCTCATCTCTATCAAAACTTGATTCGTTACGTGTTGTACATTTTTGAAGTTCAGCGTGTCATTATCTTCATCGTCCCCACTAAAATAAACTAGCCTAATCTTCTCTAGATTTCGCTCTGAACTAAAAGCAAGTTTCCTTTTGCTCTTTGAATTTTTCATCTAGTCGACAACCATAGAAGCATACTTTTACATTAAGAGGAACGTAAGACCTTCGTGCTCCTCATAGCAGTTATTTCAGTCACATTATTGATCCTGGCATGAAACATAGAGAATAAGGAAACATGAATGCCCAGAAAAAAATTCCCTCCAAAATCTATGCAGTAGAGTAGTTTCTACCACATCCAGAAGAAATCTCTAAATTCATTAAAAATATTATTCTGAACAATATGGAGTTAGGGGCTGTCAACAAGCTGCAGACAAAATAGAGACTGAAGACCAAGCCATTGGTTATTGCCAATAACCATTATATTGTCTCATTACACTACTGGAGGCATAAGTCTATTGAATCTATTGAAAGGAAAGAAAAAGGAATATTTCTTAATTTTAGGGGTAAATGTCGATAAAACTGCTTGCAAAGAGAAGCTATAAGATAATCAGGAGAGGTTTATAGATATAATGGCTTTTTACTAAGACATTTATTCAGACATGCATTTGTATACAAATCTCTTAAACTGAATGATGAATGTAAAACAGTTAATTAAGGTTCAAAAATTATATTTTCACAATAAAATAAATTTTTGAACATATTTATCTGGTAGTTATATATATATAGCTTAGTCCCTGACGTCACGGCAGAAATTTCAAAACTCGCGGCAATCGCCAATTGGGTAGCCAGGTGTACAACCAGTGCGCCCTCTACCCAGGTACCTGGAACCATTCCAATTATTCCTCAGATCTTCCATGCCCTTAGGTCTCTAGAGGGGAGGAGGGTGGGAATTAAATTATATATAACTACCAGGTAAGTATGCTCAAAAATTTATTTTATTATGAAAATATCATTTCTAAACATCTGACTTACCTGGTAGATATAAATTAGCTGATTGACCACCATCCATTCCAGTACTTCTGTGAACCCCTCTCTTGTGGGCCAAAAGGGGGCCACTAGAGTCATTCTGGTTTCCTCGTGCGACACAAATTTTTGCATTACTTTGTGCACAATCTTGAACGGAGGAAACGCGTACACGTCCAGGTGGGACAAGTCCATGA
The DNA here is from genome assembly GCF_036898095.1 of Palaemon carinicauda. Classification (NCBI taxonomy): domain Eukaryota; kingdom Metazoa; phylum Arthropoda; class Malacostraca; order Decapoda; family Palaemonidae; genus Palaemon; species Palaemon carinicauda. The sequence continues at coordinate 144,400,520 of NC_090730.1, forward strand.
GGAAAGCATCGATGTGAACTGCTTTGGGATCTGGCATTGGGGAACACTATGCCTCCAGTCTCTTCTTCTTCGTGGTTGTGAACAAGTCTATACATGGACGACCCCAAGTCCGTCACAGGCTCTTGCAGACTTCCTGATGAAGCGTCCACTCTGTAGACAGGATTTGACCTCTTCTGCTGAGACTGTCTGCCATCACGTTTCTTTCCCCTTTAATGAATCTTGTTACTAGGGTTACATTATTTTTTCTTGCCCAATAAAGGAGTTCTCTCGCAGTCTCGTAAAGGGACCTCGAGTGGGTTCCGCCTTGTTTGGCTATGTAGGCCAATGCTGTAGTGTTGTCTGAGTTGACCTGTACCACTCTGTTCAGGACTGACCCTTCGAAGCCTTTGAGGGCTAACAGGACTGCCAACAGTTCCTTCTGGTTTATGTGGAGGATCTCCTCATCTTTTGTCCAGGAACACGAGATCAACTTTCCCAGTGTTGCTCCCCACCCAGAGTCCGAGGCGTCGGAAAACAACACAAGGTCTGGGTTCCTCTGTTCCAGAGAAAGACCCTCTTGAAGTTTCATGGGGTCGTTCCATCACTGAAGGCATTGCTTTGTGGATTGTGAAATGGGGATACATTTTGTCTCCAGCTCCTTTCTCTTGTCCCAATGAAGATTGAGGTGTAACTGAAGGGGGCAAAGATTCAGTCTTCCCAGGGAGACAAACTGCTCCAACGAGGAAAGGGTTCCCAGAAGACTCATCCAATCCCTCACAGAACACTCTTGCTTCTCTAGAAAGCCTTGAAGCTTCACTAGGGCTTGTTCCGTCCTTGAGGCAGACGGAAAAGCCCGAAAAACTCGACTCCGAATCTCCATCCCCAAATACAGAATCTCTTGGAATGGAGTCAGTTGAGACTTGTCTCTGTTTACCAGAAGACCCAGTTCTTCTGATAACTTTAATGTCATCTGCAGATCCTCCAGACAGCAATCGTAGGAATGAGCTCTGAGTAGCCAGTCGTCCAGATACAGGGAGGCTCTGATACCTCTTGAATGCAGCATATCCGCTACATTAGACATCAACTTCGTAAAGATTTGAGGGGCGGTGCTTAGGCCGAAACAAAGAGCCCGAAACTGGAAAACTTCTTCCTTGTACATGAACCTCAGGTATTTCTTGAAGTTAGGATGGATGGGGATGTGAAAGTACGCATCCTGGAGGTATAAAGAGACCATCCAGTCGTCCTTTCTGACTGCTGTTAGGACTGATTTCGTTGTCTCCATAGTAAACTTCGTCTTCTGAACGAAGACGTTGAGAGCACTTACATCCAGGACTGGTCTCCATGCCCCCGAGTTCTTGGGAACCAGGAACAAGCGGTTGTAAAATCCTGGTGACTGTAAATCTCGCACCCTCTCTATTGCCTCCTTCTCTAATAAGAGAGACATTTGTTGTTGCATCGCCTGTATCTTTGATTCCTCTCTGTATCTGGTCGAGAGATCTATCAGAGTTACAACTAAAGGAGGTTTCCCTACGAAAGGGATTTTGTATCCCTCCTTGAAAAACTGTACAGACCAAAGGTCTGCTCCTCTCCTCTCCCAAGCTTGCCAGAAGTTGGTTAGTCTGGCTCCTACTGCTATCTGAAGACGAATGCAGTCAGACTCTGCTTCGCCCTGGTTTCGAACCTCTCGTCTTCGCTCTCCTTCCCTCGGGTCTGGTACTACCCCTGCTGAAAGATTTCCCTCGAAAGGGCTGAGAAAACTGATGGGATGGAGCTTCCTCCTTAGGCTTGCGGCTTGAGAAGGAAGTAGGCAGAACCTTCCTTGCTGTCTTAGACACCAAATTCTGTGTGGCCTTTTGGGCTAAAGCGGGAGAGACCTCTCTGACCAGCTCTTGAGGGAAAAGGGAAGAAGAAAGAGGTGCGTACAGCAATTCCGATTACTGTATGGATGTAACCCCATTTGCCAGAAAAGAGCACATTTGGGCTCTTTTCTTAAGAACACCCGCCGAGAAGAGAGCCGCTAACTCGTTGGACCCGTCTCTTAAGGCTTTGTCCATGCAAGACATAATGTGGATGAGGCCTTCTGTGTCCACATCCTTCAAAGCATAAACCTTTTTCCCCAAGGCTCCCAGAGTCCAGTCAAGGAAATTAAAGACTCGAAGGCTCTGAAGATGCCTTTGAGAAGGTGATCCAGCTCCGATGTTGACCAAAACACTGGTTCTTCTCATGGCTGTCCGACGAGGGGCGTCCACCAAACTCGAAAAGTCTCCTTGGGCAGAGGCAGGAACTCCCAAGCCGAGAGCTTCTCCAGTCTCGTACCAAATGCTAGATCTGGATGCCAATCTGGCCGGGGGAAAAGAAAAAACAGTCTTTCCCTGGTCCTTCTTAGATTGCATCCAGTCCCCCATCATTCTCAAGGCTCTCTTAGATGAGCAAGACAACACCATCTTCATAAACAGAGACTCCTTCGACGCCTTCCCTAGCGTAAACTCCGAAGGCAGGGAATGGGGAGCAGCAGGAACAAAATAATCAGGAAACTCTTTGGAAAAAACTCTCATAAGTTTCTTTAAATCCACCGAAGAATGAAGGGTCTCAGGATCTTCTCCTTCCAAGATTTCCTCTAAGGGATCACTAGGGGAAAGGTGACAGTCGTTCCCTTCCTCCGACAGGTCTCTAATCGAGGTAGAGACTTCCTGTTTTCTTAGAGTCAACTCCTTAATGTCCTGACTTCTGGCATCAAGGAGACCAATATCATGACGCCTGGTGTCACATTGTTCCAACGCTTGATGCTCGGAACATTGACATTCCCGATCTCGACGCTCGGTTTCATGACGTCCGAGGTTCTTACACTCGGCGTCCCGACGTCCAACTCCTTGACGCTCAGCGTCATGCGTACTAGTCATTCGACGCTTAGCATGATGTTCCTCCTTACGACGCTCGGCGTCATGACTACCAGGTTCCCGACGCTTCGTAAGATCTCCTCGATGCTCTGCGTCAAGAACCTCTCAACTCTTAGCTTTCCGACGCTTGGCGTCAAGGCGTGAAGATTCCTGACGCTCGGCGTCTTGGTGAGCCACTCTCTTCTTGTCTGCAGGCTGATAAACTTGCATGAGGGAGGAGAGTTTCAGCTGCATATCTTGCAGTACACTTAGGTTCGGATCAACTTATTGTTGTGGCCAAACAGGAGACGCTGCTTCTTCAACAAGTTTGTCTCCCACATCGCTCAAGGAAAGCGCAGAGCGTTCAGGGGACAAATACCAATCCGAAGGAGGAGGAGGAGCATGCACAGAGGTCATGCCAGCCTCCGAAAACTGTCTTCCAACCGATGGAGATGGACGCCTGACAGCTTCCGACTTCCTTCTATCTCCTACCAACGTAGCAGGGCGCTCGGCAGAACATTCTTCGGAGCAGGAAGGAATCGCTCCGGACTGCTCCAATGGCTGCAACCTGGAGCCTGAGGCGTCATGACACAACACTGCTCGACAGAGGCAATCTTCCTCTTCAGAGGTCTCGATGCAAAACGCCAGCCCCGTCTGGGCACTGCGTCATCCGAAGAAGACGAAAGCACTTTCACCTCGCCTATCCCATGGCGAGGGCGAGCGTCCTGTGAAATGTCAACAGGTACGCTCGAGGGGACGACCGCTCGGGCGCTAACGCCTCTCGTTTCCTTTCACCTGTCGACATTCCTTCTCCCGGGGGTTGGGGAGCTTGGAAGAGGTCTATAGCTAGGAGAACAACAGGTCCGAACAAACGCACCCTCCACTGCACTGATTAAATTCACTGAACCTTTAGCACTGACACTAGCACTCTTTAATTCCTTAACATCGGACCATAACTTAGTCCTGTCGGATGCGAGCGACTCCACTCTCTCGCCCAGGGCTTGAATGGCCACCATCATGTCCTTTAGAGTTGGTTCATTAGGATTAACAGTAGTGGGATCTGGAACTACCACTATTACCACTACAGGGGAAGGATCAATAGGTTCGTTGACACGGGGAGGGGAACAATCTCTAGAAGAACGAGATAAACTCTTACTCCTCCTGATCCTATCCCTCTTAAGCTTACGAGTGTAGCGGTCATACTCCAACCACTCACTCTCAGACAAAATAACACATTCATCGCAACGATCAACCAACTCACAAACTTTACCTCTACATTTCACACAAATGGAGTGGGGATCAACAGAGGCTTTAGCAAGCCGGGTCTTACAACCTCTCACACACCTTCTAATACTTGAAGAAGAGTCAGACATTATGAAAATTTTAAAGAGAGATCATACAAGCAAGGGTGAAAACAACATCATCTAATCGGGTCCAAGAAAAATCCAAAAACAAATCCAAACAAGCGAAAGCCAAAGCCAAATTGTACATCACCAAAATAACTGCAATTAACATAAGCTACCGCCAGTGAAATTCCAACAATGTCACCAGTGAGGCGGCAGGGAAGATCTGAGGAATAATTGGAATGGTTCCAGGTACCTGGGTATAGGGCATACTGGTGGTACACCTGGCTACCCAATCGGCGATTGCCGCGAGTTTTGAAATTTCTGCCGTGACGTCAGGGACTAAGCTATACATATAACTACCAGGTAAGTCAGATCTTTAAAATTATATACCTACTAGCTGTGAGATATCTTAAACCAAGTGCAAACTATACTACTGAATCTAATTAGACGGTTGACTCCTAGTAGGTTTCTAGATGTTGACTACAGTCAGGACAAAATGGTGCCAGGGCACATTTAACTAAAATAATTAAGAGGTTTTATAGAATATTAACATTTTGGTAAATAACTTCATTAAAAGTATAGTATATTTGACATCTTAAAGTTAGTGTTTTATTATCCACACCTTTTTTTGGTCGAATTTTTGCTTTTAAAGCTGCACTTGGTGGTCTGGAAGGAGTAGTCATACCATTCACATGTGACTCAGGAGTTTCACTAGGAGGATTCATCGCTGTATGACTTGGAGTTTCAACCTATTTTAAATAAAGCAAACCATAGTTTAAAAAAAAAATTGGCATTTAAAACTTAACATTTCCAACATTTTTCAATACAGTATAGTGTTACTAGAATTACAAAACATTATTGGTTACTGATTCATAGATCCTTATTATTTCCATCAAACCACCTGGGATGTATGTACTATTCTTTCATTCATTCATTGCTGAGGTGAGAGTCAGATGGAAAGACACTGACATATGCCATATTGATCAGCATGCCCAGGTTCTTCACTTTCTCCTTGGGTATGAGATCTGACTTCTCCCAGATTTAACGATCCTTGGATCTTGACAGAGCAAGGGGGTAGTCTTGTTTCTAAATAAACATCTTTTGAAGCATAAGGATCCATCAATCATTGGGATACCCAAATAGATGTCCTGTGCAAATGGGTCTAAGCTGACACAAAAGTAAACACATGAATGAGCTTAAGAATAGTTAACTGTACAAAGCACAGGACTTTGAACTGGTACACTACTCCCTTGAGGATGAACTGGAGGTACTTCCAAGAGGCTTCGCCCTTCATGTTCACTAAAACATGAAGTCTTCCTCTCTGAAGGAAGACAGAATAGGATGTGCTGTTTCCATCATGAACTTAGTTTGATGAAAAAACCAGTTCATCAAAGAGGTTGATAACCGGCCTCTAGCCCAAAGAATCTCTCCACCAGGAAGACTAAGCAGTATAAGCCTGGAGATTGATCATTCACATCTAATTGATCATACTCCAGTATCACCTCTACCTCTGCTAACAGAGCTTAAGTATTCTGAAATTCTGGAAGGTAGGTCTGGAACATTAGCAGTTGGCAAGACAATAAATACCAGTCTTAAAAGACACTCACTAGCCAAGGCTTGGGCTTGTGTCACTGCAACATTGGGTTCTTTGAATGACCAGATAGTACTACATTGAATTTCTCTCTGGTTACGGCTCATTTCTCCATTGCCTACACAAACACCGAATAGTCAGGCCTATACTTTACACATTCCCTCATTCCTCATACACACACCACAATAATAAGATGACGGAAAAAAAATTTTACTCCCAAGGGGTTAACTACTGCAACGTACTGTTCAGTGGCTACTTTCTACACTTGGCAAGGGCAGAAGAGACTTCAGCTATGGTAAGCAGCTCTTCTAGAAGGAAACACTAAAATCAAACCATTGTTCTCTAGTCTTGGGTAGTGCCATAGCCTTTGTACCATTGTCGTCCAATGTCCTGGGTTAGAATTTTCCTGCTTGAGGGTACACTCAGGTACACTATCTGTTTCCTCATTTGCTTTCCTCACTAGGCTATTTTCCATATTGGAGCCCTTTGGCTTATAATAAACATCCTACTTTTTCCACTAGGGTTGTAGCCTGGCTAGTAATAATAAATAATATAAATAATGTAGACATACAGCTCGCAAAATGCAAAGTGAAACCTGACAAGAGGAGCATCACTCTCCTGAGTGATGCTACACTCCATGGGTCAATCAGAAACGAGGACACAGATTACCATGCCCTGATTGGCCGACTCTCATCTGCCAGCCAATAGCATGTGATGTATGATCTGGCATAAGCATCATGCTCTTGTTTGACCATACTTTCTTTATTAGTGATATTTTTTATCCTTAGAATTATATTAATTTTTTTTTTTTTTCAGTAAAATTTAGCACATTTCGAGGATCACCGTGAAATTTAATACTACGGCTCGCCTGTACAATCCAGAATTTTAAAAGGGATTTTGACGAAGGAAAAATCTATTTCTGGGCTCCGACCCGTGCCGCCCAGTGAAATGCTTCTTTAGCACCATTTCTAAGGTATATAACTGCTATATATTACCAGAGAAAAAATTGCATAGGAATGCCAGGTTGAACCCAGCTCGCTCACCTGTATAAGGTGTCGATATAATACTGGGGCGTGATAATTCACAACCAGAGGCCTCGCACCATTTAGATATCTCCTGTCAAAATCCCCGAACAGCGAGGTGCCGTTCAACATCCTACTACTACTAGCAATCACACGCCAGCGACGTCACTCCTTTTCATAGCACCACTATTTAATCCTTATTTTGCCTTAGTGTGTGAGTTTCGCTGGTTTTTTCTGGATTTACCTCAAGATGTCAGACTCCAATGTCACTCCATCTAAGTTAAGTACCAGATCTATGAGTTTTGAGATTTTGGAGGGGGCCTTGCCCTTTTTTGCTTATATTATAACAGTTTTATTTTTCACGACCCCACGTGGGTCTTTCATAGCGCTCGGCTCCCTCCTCTCTCTCTCTCGTTCGTTTTTAACGATTTTCAATAAGTCCTCCATACTGATTGTTTCTCTTTATGAACCTTATGGATATCCACGGTCAAAATTATAAGCAAGTCCGTGGCGTGTAAACGTAAATAATCCAAGTAATAATACGTGAAATAGAACGCCGAAGGCGATCAGGCATGCCAACCTACCGAAAATACGCACACGTATATGTAATAACTGTTATCATAAAAACAGGACAATATAAAATTAATACGGTGTGTGAACCGTGGATATCCATAAGGTTCATAACGAGAAACAATCAGTATGGAGGACTTATTGAAAATCGTTAAGTTTGAGTTTGAAAACAAGGGCCTCATGATTAACACGGTCAAAGGCAGCACTAAAATCATGGCCAATCATACGAACTTCCTGACCACAATCAAGGGATTTTTGTACAGCATTGGAGATTGTAAGAAGGGCATCACATGCTCCAAGGCCTTTACGAAAACCAAATTGCAAACTAGGGAATAGATGATTATCTTCAGCAAACCTATTAAGACATTTTGCCATAAGACGCTCAAAAACTTTAGATAATACGGGTTATGGAACTTGGGCGGTAATCAGTTGGACTTGAGCTACCACACACACATTTACATAGAGGAGTAACATTACCAATTCTCCAACAAGTGCTAAAAGCTCAGTGTTTATAAATTCATAAGGATTTTTGCTTCATCCAATACCATAGATGTCCCACAAAGTCATCATGCACACTTGGCAATAACCCAACTAGATTATTATGATATCATTAGAGAAATGTGATATCGTCCAGTTTACTGATACGGTGTGCAGTATAACCAAGATAAATGTCAAGTTTCACCAGCCCCCTCAACAATTAAATAATAATGCTGCTAGGAAAAATGTAAAGCCAAGCTTAGCAAGACCTATTTTAACAAAGAGATTATCCGAGGTTCCCACCAATTCAAATAACTCTAATAAGAACACTTCAAGGTCTGAGGGCTGAATATGAAGAGCTGAAGCTCCTAATTCATGGTAATACACCTACAGTTGCATACCAACTTGAGGGGCTCTCTCCCTCTACTAAAAGATAACTTTTACAAGATACATAAGTACATAATCACCCACTTTGAACAAAGAGTAGTAAGATTGAATAAAGCAATAGTTTGTCTGTTTATGAAAATATGTGTAACCAATGTGAAGTTAACAATTTAAAAATGACAAGAATTTGGTTTTTCATTAATATTAAATGTATGCTCAGTATCATATAGTACTTTATATCTAAAAAAATGAACTATAATTTATTAAAACATCAGTATATCATACCATAAATTCACAATATACACAAGAATATATTACCAATCATAACATGCAAAGCCTTAAATGTGAAATGTACAGTGGAACATCTTTTCAAAAATCAATAATTGCATTGCAAAGTAGATTTAACATGTTCTACATCCACTCACTTTGGTGAGTGCATTTCAGAAAACGAACCCTTTAGTTTTATCTTGGGTATATCATATTTTCTGGGGGAAATTTTGTATCAGGTTATGAACTGAATTTATGCCAGAGTTCCATAATAATAAAATCACTCAAAACTGGTGGGTGCGCTTCTACTCAACTTATGATTCATGAGAATGCTGTACAGTATTTGAAGTAAAGCATTATAGAATATTTTTTCCTTAAAGCTAACCATAAAGAAAATAAAGATAAAGAATTCTTCACTTCATTCTGAACATTACTTTATCTTAAATTTCTTTACACAAAACCAGAATAAAAAAAATCAATAATTAGTTTTACAAAAACCTGAAAGATCAAGGAAAATTACAAAATGAATTCTGTGTAATATTTGTGAATTACTTTTTTAAATATTCTCAATGATTTTATGATAATTCTTGGGAGTATCCATACATCCATTAATTATCTAAGCAAGTTATAAAAATATATATTTTTAAAAAAAAATAACACAACTCTACTGTACAGTATATCATAACATGCAATTTTGCTTTCCTGAATTATCTATAACAGATGGCAATAAAAATGTATAATACAATTCATTTCAATACATGTCTAGCATTCATTGTGCTGAATGTTTTGAAATGCCATCTTGGCTGACAAACACATAAACAGGACAGAAGTGGTTTTGTATAACTAGTCCTCACATATAGAGTTATTACAACTGTAATTGTGCAATGTTATAAGTGGCCTCAACACTCGCCATAATTTCTCCAAGCCACTATAAATAGTAAAAAAAAGAAAATTCTCTTCATTTAGAATGTCCCCCCCCCCCAAAAAAAAAATAAGGGCATCCACTCCACAATATGAATCAATTCATCCTTAAATAAATAGAGGCAAAGACTTTGTTACATCTCCACTGAGTTGTACTCATCTCTTTATGAAAGGAGATTTTATTTTCTATAATTCAGAGATAATTAACCACTGTAACACTTCTCCTATCATGAGTTCTTATATTAAGCATAGGTAGACTAACTTGTCCTGATTACAGACTTCCTCCATAATTAAATTATTTACATAAATATTACATAGCATATTTTACATAGGGTGAGATAGTCTCTAATCCCATTTCCCACTGAATAGATTTATGACATCATTTGGTATAAGAGTGTACCTATTCAAACACTCCTTCAAGGTTCTAACTGGTCATAGAATCCTCTCCTGAATATCTCCTTCAATAAGAGCATATATGGATGGTAAAGAAATGTGTATACAAGAGACCCCTAGCCTTGAAAATACTCTTGGCCCCAAATTCTGGTAACATGGAAAGAAGTGCTCTTTGGATAAACATAATTTCCAGACCAAAGCCTGTAATTCATCCACCCAATCGGTTGAAGT
>NC_090730.1:144418076-144480576 GCF_036898095.1 Palaemon carinicauda
TGTGAGGTCCCAAATCAAAAATCTGTTTACTACAGTAATTAGGGGGCAGGTTTTAATACACTACCTGCCGCCACTACGAAGTGTTTCAGTTCATGCACTTGTTTTGCATAGTGTTTTTAAAACACACTGGATGATTTCCATCCAGTGTATGAACGAGGGCGCTCAAAGTCCATATACTGAAAGAAGTTCAGTGATGAAGCAATCTTTCTCGGGTCATGACCTGCGGGAGTACTGTCCGGATCCGCTCTACGAATAAAGTAGGTGAGCTTCGCCCTTAGTTGTTTTAGGGATAAATTTGATCCAGAAGTTTCTCCTTTAAAGAGCTGTCTTCCCCTGAAGTCTTTGTTCTACGAAGATAGACCTTTAGACACTCTACAGGACATAGAGAGACATCTTCCTTCAGAGGGCAGATTCTCCAGGGACCCCACCTCTTAGTGGGTAGCTCGTTTTTAGCGAGAAAAGATGGATCAGGAAATGGATTCAGCTCTCCCACTTCCATGAACTGAATGTGACCCTCATCTCTGGATAGGGCCATTATTCCACTCACTCTAGCCCCGGAGGCGATAGCGAACAGAAAAATAACCTTTTGGGTTAGATCCTTAAGAGAACAATCTTCATTGTTCACAGATGAGGCATAATGTAAGACCTTGTCCAAAGATCAAGAGATGGGCTTTGGTGGTACCGCGGGCTTAAGCCTAACACATGCCTTCGGAATCTTATTAAAGATTTCATTCGCCAGATCCACTTGAAAGGCATATAGGAGAGGCCTAGTCAAGGCTGACTTGCACGTATTTATCGTATTGGCCGCCAGACCTTGGTTATGAAGGTGGACAAAGGACAGACAGAAGTTCATTGAAATTTCTTTCGGTCCTTTTGCTTTGACAAACGCAACCCACTTTTTCCAGGAAGACTCACATTGTCTTCTAATTGACTTGGCCTTGTATTCTTCTAAGAATTCTATATTGCCTTTTGAGATCCCAAACCTTTTTCTAACCGCTAGAGCGAGAAAATCATGAAATGAAGGGTTTGGGTTCTCTGTGATAAAACGAAGGCAGTTAATTTCTGAATCTTCAGAAATATACCTAGGGTCAGAGCTAGGACCAGTCTCATCTAGTCTATCAGCCCCCCTAGAGGATCCTCGTATGGGGCTATATAGCGAGGTAGTTTCTTGAAGACGCTCGTGATGAAGAGGTCGAATTGCAGTTCCGGACTTGTTCCCATCTGGGAGGGAATATGTCTGCGCCCATGGACCATTCCAACTCTATCGGTTTGTATCGAAATAGAGTATCCACCGTCACATCGTGGATCAGTTGTAAATGAACTGCTGGTAGGTGCCGTCCCTTCAAGAGAGGGATGGGTAACTTCACAAACACTGAATGAGACGTTCGAATGTGACGTCTTATTATCGCTTCGGTGTCCCAGATCAGTTGTAGGGAGCCTGATCTGTGTGGAGGGGGCTTCCCCACCCATGAAAGGACCAGCAGAGTCTTGGGACTTTCGTGCTCTTAATTTCTGTTAGAGAAGCGATTAAAGAGGGACCGATCTCAGTCTTTTTTTATCTCTTCAAGCGTTTGATGCGTGTTTTCTCCAAGCTCTTAACGCATCTTTCCGGTGTGCCCTTAGCACCAGGTCTGTCACTATAGCGAACTGGAGAAAGATTAGCGCTTTTTCCTGTTGGCGATTTGGTATTCTGACTGAATACCTGAGTCTCTTGACAGACCTCAAGAGCTCCTTTTATATTTCCAAAGGAGAGGAGAGTTGATGTGACTGAGGGCTTCGATGGTTTTTAAACATCGAAACCCCTGAGCTGGAGAAAGTCGAGACTTCTAGAAGCTTGTCTTGCATCCGTGATGTCCCAGGAACCGGCTCATCTCTTTGAATGCACATTGGCCGGACACTTCGGGTGTTGCCCACTCCAGCCTCTTGATCAGGTATGTTAATACCTGAACTATTTCTAGGCTTGAATTTGACGTGAATAAGTTCGTCAATCCTTTGAAAATACTTAGAACTGTGAGTCCGACACGTATCTTCCTTAGGATGAATGTTACTCTCTGTAACATGAATTCTATATAGGAGGAAGGGGGGTGGTTGACTGGAAGGTTCCAAAGGACACCTTTCAGGTCTGACAAGACTACGAACACCCTTAATTGGAACAAGGTCCATATGTTCAGAAGGATTAACATTCAGAACTTGTTGTTTTTTATGAACTTGTTGAGTGGCGACAAGTTCATAATGGCTCATTGATATCTTCGAGTCCTTTTCGTGAACACGAAGCAGCCTTCCCTGGAACTCAATGAGCTAAAGTTTTCTTACTACCTGTATGCTCTATAGCTCTCAGGTATACTCCTCCAGGAGGGTTTTGAACTGTAGGAGAAGGTAAGGAAATGATGGTAGGGACATTTCTGTTTCCCATCAATGGCTCATCTTGAATAGGCTTTGGACCGAAGGATCGAAGGTCCTGCGATCCTGAGGGAAAGTTCCTCCTAGCCGAAGTGTCTATATGCTTCGAGTAGTCAGTAGGCTTAGACTTTTGACCATCTGCCTGTAGCATCGTGCTATTGATTTACTTTGTTCATACTTTTGTACAAACTTCTCACTTACTCCTATCGTTCAGTACCATGGTTACCAATGCTGTGGGAAGTATGCTTATATCTTTGGAGTTACAGGGTTAAAACTCTTCTGGCCACAACTGAGAATGATAATTCTCTGGTACACTTCCATCAGGACGACATGACTCAAGTAAAAAAATAAAATGGATTTTGACATAGGAAAAATCTATTTTTGAGTGAGATAGCCATGTCGTCCTGATGGCCCGCCCATTATTTTTCCATCCCCTCCCATTTCTCAGTGTGGGACCTTGCATCATGAGATGGCTGCTCCTGGAATGGTTCAACAAAAAGTGTCTTAGCTGTAGCACATTGAGATCGGGAGTTGTAACGGCTCTCCTGCCCACGGATCCTACCCTCTCCTTTCCTTCTAGACAAAGTTAACTCTATTCGGGGAAGGATAGCCATGGCTTCTTATTAACACATCCCTGATTTACTGTATACATAATCGATATCTCTCGGGATATTCTCTCCAGAGGTCAGAACTCCATTGATACTTCTAAGGTAAATTTCTCTGGTATATCACTCACAGAAATATCCCAAGTAGAAGCTGCCAATGAGGTACTTTCATCAGGACGACATGGCTATCTCCCCCAGAAATAGATTTTTCCTATGTAAAAATCCATTTAATAAAACCCAAATAGATAAAAATAATGACAAATTCGGAGATAATTTGTATTTTTCCTAACCATAGAAACCTTAACTATTTACATTGGGTTTTTACTTTCGGCGTAGCTGAAATGACGAGCCATTAGAATTTTAACGAGGGTTAATTACCCCCGTGCTAGTTAGCAAGGTGGTAGGGGAGTGGTAGCTAGCTACCCCTCCCCCCCCTCACACACCGATGAACTGCTTCACTTCACTTAGAGGTAGGACTTGTCTTGGGGGACAGGGCTGGCGGGCAATGTGTGTAAATAGCTAAGGTTTGTATGGTTAGGAAAAATACAAATTATCTCCGAATTTTTCATTTGTTCCGTAACCGAAATACATACCACGCTATTTACATGGGGTGACTTACCCCTTAGGTAGGGAGGAAAGTCCCGGCCATACTGGCTTTGGCTTTACCCGGGGACTCAGAATCCGAGTGAGCAGCACTCGAGAAAAAGAGTCCCTGCACCTCACAAGTTCCTTGCTCCGCAAGGAACATGCGGACTACATAAGCTTGTGTGTGGAGGGTTGAAGTGTGACTCGTCCTAGGAAGTTGATCTGAAGTCCTTTAGATGGAATTCTAAGCTAGGACGTTCCCAATACCACCTCGTCAGGGTATGGGGGATGCGACAGTATTATCTTAATACTAGCAACACAAGGAAGCATGGTTTACCTGCAGAGGTTCGAGGTCAGCTATGCAGAGAACCCAGGATGCTGCTTTCCCCAAGAGAGGGGAGGATGAAGAAAGAAGTAAGGGCCAGACATACTCATTCATTCATGCAGTCTAAAACCGGGTAACAATGCCCTAAACCTTCTGCTACCTGTCCATTAAGGAGCCTGAGGTCAGACCAGCTGTTGTGCAGCCACCACAGGGCCGATCGAGAATGTATCAAGGCTCCTGTGGGTCACGTCCTGCAGGTAGTGGGCTGTGAAGGTCGTTTGATGCTTCAGACCCCAGCTTGTAGCACCTGCGTCACCGAGAAGTTCTCTTAAAAGCCAGAGACGTAGCGATGACTCTGACATCGTGTGCTCTGGGACGACGTGACGGAGGATGATCTGGATTCAAGGCGTGGTGGATGACCCTTCGGATCCAGGCAGAGATAGTATACTTGGTGACCCTCCTCTTCGTCCTTCCCGTGCTCACAAACAGGGCTTGCACGCGAGGACGGACTGCAGCCGTTCTCTTCAGATAACGCCTCAGACTTCTCACTGGACATAGTAACAGATGGTCTGGGTCACTTGTTACAGAACGGAGACTCGAGACCCTGAAGGAGTCGAACCGTGGGTCCGGCACTCCAGGGTTCTGAGTCTTAGCTACAAACTCAGGGACGAACCTGAACGTTACCTCCCCCCATCCCCTTGAATGAGCGATGTCGTATGAGAGACCATGAAGTTCACTGACCCGCTTCGCTGAAGCCAAAGTGAGCAGGAACGCCGTCTTCCAAGTCAGGTGTCGATCAGAGGCCTGGCGTAATGGTTCGAACGGAGGTCTCTTAAGAGCCCTGAGGACGCGAACCACGTTTCATGGAGGAGGTCTCACTTCCGACTGAGGGCCGGTAAGTTCGTAGCTTCGTATGAGTAAAGAAAGTTCCAGCGAGGAAGAAATGTCTATTCCTTTCAGCCTGAAGGCTAAGCTTAAGGCTGAGCGATAGCCTTTCACCGCCGAGACTGCAAGGCGCATTTCCTCCCGCAAATACACGAGAAACTCCGCTATTTCTGGAATAGTGGCATCGAGGGGAGAGATACCCCTCCCACGACACCAACCACAGAAGACTCTCCACTTCGCCTGGTAGACCCCTGCGGATGACTTTCGCAGGTGTCGAGACATACTCTCCGCAATTTGTTGCGAAAAGCCTCTCTCAATGAGGAGACGCTGGATAGTCTCCCAGCGTGAAGCCGAAGCGAAGCTACGGCCTTGTGGTAGATGTTGCAGTGTGGTTGCTTGAGTAGCTCGTGTCGTGGGAACCACTCTGCGTGATGCCATGGCAGAGCTATTAAGGTCATTGACAGATTGACCGATAGTCTGGTCTTGTTGAGCACCCTTCTCATCAGACAGATCGGTGGAAAGGTGTAGACGTCGATGTTGTTCCACCGTTGTTGGAAGGCATCTTGCCAGAGTGCCTTGGGGTCCGGGACTGGAGAGCAGTACAGCGGGAGCTTGAAGTTCAACGCTGTCGCAAACAGGTCCACTGTCGGGGAACCCCACAAAGTCAGGACTTTGTTGGCTACTTGAGGCTCCAAAGACCACACGGTACTCACTATCTGAGACGCTCTGCTCAGACTGTCAGCGAGCACATTCCTTTTGCCCGAAATGAAGCGAGCTGATAGTGGAATCAAGTGGACTTCGGTCCACCTCAGTATCTCTGCTGCAAGATGGGATAGCTGTTGTGAAAAGGTACCCCCCTGCTTGTTGATATAAGCCACTACTGTGGTGTTGTCGCTCATCACCACCATGGAGTGGCCCGCCAGGACCTGTTGGAACTGTTGAAGGGCCAGATAGACGGCCTTCATTTCTAGCAGGTTGATGTGGAGGCACCTTTCTGATTCTGACCATAGGCCCAAGATCCCCTGGTTCAAAACATGGGCCCCCACCCTTCTTTTGACGCGTCCGAGAACAGCATCAAATCCGGGGGGAAGATGAGAAGATCCACTCCCTTTCGAAGGTTTTCGTCGGTCAGCCACCACTGCAGGTCCGTCCGTTCCGCGGGTCCCATAGGGACCAGAGTGTCCGGGGAATCGTTGCCTTGGTTCTACCAGGACTTGAACCGCCATTGTAGGGATCTCATCCTGAGGCGGCCGTTCGGAACTAGACGGGCCAGGGAGGCCAGATGACCTAGGAGACGTAACCAAGATTGGGCTGGAGGGACTTCTCATCCGAGGAAAGGTCTTGCGACCCTCCTCAGCCTTGCTATCCTGTCGTCTGATGGAAAGGCTTTTTGGAGATTGGTGTAATATCATGCCTAGATATACCAGTCGTTGAGTTGGAAGCAGAGAAGACTTCTCGAGATTTACCATGATCCCTAGATCTTGGCAAAGTCCCAGAAGCTTGTCTCGGTGTCGAAGAAGGGTCGACTCCGAGTCTGCCAGGATCAGCCAGTCGTCCAGATAGCGGAGGAGACGAATGCCGATCCTGTGTGCCCACGAAGAAATCAGAGTGAACACTCTGGTGAACACCTGAGGTACTGTGGAGAGACCGAAACACAGCACCTTGAACTGGTAGATCTTTTTGTCTAGGCTGAATCTCAAGTACTTCCTGGAAGACGGATGGACTGGGATCTGGAAGTACGCGTCCTTCAAATCCAGAGTGCACATGAAGTCTTGCGGTCTCACTGCAAATCTGACCGTGTCCGCTGTCTCCATGCTGAACGGAGATTGCTTGACAAACTTGTTCAGAGCTGAGAGGTCGATGACAGGTCTCCAGCCTCCAGACGCCTTCTTTACAAGAAAGAGTCGATTGAAGAAGCCTGGGCAGCTGTTGACGACCTCCTGGAGAGCATTCTTCTTGAGCATGGTCTCGACTTCTGCCCGAAGGGCTAGCCCCTTTACCGATCCCATGGTATAGGAGCTCAACGACACTGGATTCGCTGTCAGGGGAGGAAGAGATGTTATGAACGGGACGCGATATCCTTGGCTGATCACAGAGATCGTCCAGGAATCAGCCCCGAGTTGCTGCCACCTGTCCGCGCAAACTTTGTAGGCATCCCCCCACTGGTGGACATGCAGGGGGATTGCCAATCCTAGGATTCTTACCTCCCCTGGAGGACTTTCCGCCTTTCTTGTCCTTGACAGGAAAGGGCTGCTGCTTAGACACCTTTGCCTTTACTGCCGGAGCCTGTCTAGATGTCCTAGACTGACGAGGCTGCTGATGTTGTTGTTGAGGAGCTGGAGGCTTGTAGGGCCGAGATGTAAGGGCCCTTTGGAGGAGCGAATCTTGATTCGACTTCCTCCACCTCTCAGCTGTCCGTTCCACATCCTTGGGCTCGAACAAACTCTCTCCAAGGATGGAGGAGTGTCTGAGCTTGCTGACATCCACGGCTGGGACTTTCGAGTGGAACCTCTCAAGGGCCTTCCTGGTGCTCTCCTTGGACAAGTCCTCGGATCGCAACAGGATGCCCAGAGACCCCAGCCAGATGTCCAGCCACGAAGTGGCCTGCATGGCACACTTCGCGACCTTCTCCTGGCTTAGGATCTCCGTAGCCGAGAATGTCACCTGCCGGGCGGAGAATTTCTCGAGAGAAATCCCCCTAGAGAGCTCTTCCACAGAGTGATGGAGGGGAAGAGCTAAACAAGACTCCCCCATGATCTCGAAGTACCTCCTCTGCTGTACAGTACACGAGGAGGTGGGAGGAGTTTGTTCCCGGCAGAGGAACGGCTGGAGGAGGCGAGCTCGGTGAGCTGGCCCTCAACCTTGTCTCTGGCACTCTTCACTTCCTGGGACCAGGGCAGAGCCGCGCTGGCCTTTAGGAGCTTCTGGGTACCGTAGACTTGGTCCAGAACCGTATCCTTGCCTTCACGGGGGGCGGTCTCGGGGTCCTTGAATCCGTTGAGTTGCCTCATTAGACTCAGGACCTGCCAGAAGGCATGCTCCGACTCGTGCTGCTCTCCTCCTTGTGGACTGGCAGCAAGGTCTCCTGTCCCCGGTAGCTCTACTTGGGGAGATACGTGGACGTTCTCCTGGGGTTTCGGTAGCTCTGGTCGAATCCGGGTAGAAGACTTAGGAGCAGTCTTCGAGTCCTTAGGCTCCCTCCTGGGAGGAATACAGGACTCAAGCAATGAAGTCTGGGGGCTCCTCTCCACGTGAGATGGTTCTCTTCCTCGAGGTGGGGTTCCTCCCATTGGTGCCGTGGGAGAACGCCTCACCTCGCTGGATTCTCCTGAGGACGGAAAGGCTTGGTCCACAGGGGAAGGAGAAAACGTCTGCGAGGGGGAAGGGGCCTTCCCAACGGACTTCTTGAGTGCCAACTTAACCCTAGGAGAAGTTACCACGAACTCCACTCCTCTGCTTCTCTTCAGCGGGGACGCGGGTGCCGTTGGTTTCAGTCCCAGATCAGCGAGGGCCGGCTTCATCGCCTGCACGACCGCTTTAATCAGGGACCCGAACCAAGGCTGGCGGCTGACCGACGCAGTGTCAACAACACCTGCTGGAGGGAAGGGGATCGGCTGATCCTTAGGAGTGGATAATACGGACGTGTGCAGCTCTGCGCTTGCGGGGTGGAGATCGCGAGGACGAGGATCTGGAAACACGCGTCCCCGAAGACTCGCACGGTTGGGCGCGCTGCGAAACCCGGCGGGAATCGCTGGCGAGGTCGCGCTGGCGCTGGCGTGATGGTAGAACCGCTGGTTCGCGCGGGGGCCAACATTGGCGCGCGGGCACGCAGAGATGGAGGCGCGGGCGCGCAGGCAAAGGTGCGCGTGGGTGCGCAGGTGAGGGTGCGCGTGGCTGCAAGGGCGAGCGCTGGTGGTCGGGAGAACGATGGCGCGTAGGCAATCGGTGGCGCATTGACGAGCGACGGCGCATTGGCGAGCAACGGCGCGTTAGTGAGCGACGGCGCGTTGGCGAGTGACGGCGCGTTGGCGAGCGATGGGGCGATGGCACGTAGCGCGAACAGGCGAACGACTACTCACAGGCGAGTTAGCGCGAGGGTGTGTCGGAGGCCTGAGGCGATCTGGCGCGGGGGCGCGTAGGAGAGCGCTTGCGCGCAGACGAAGGATCGCGCAGGCGCGTAGGAAGTAACTGGCGCGCAGGAGATCGTTGGCGCGTTCAGAAGGAACCAACTGGGGCGCAGGACCAGAGGGCGAGGATGTGCGCAAAGGCGAACGCTCGTGGGTGGGCTCAGGAGACATCTCGTGGGCGCGCCACGCAAGAACTCGGGCTGTCTTAGAAGTGCGCGCGATGGCGCGCAGGCAATGTCTGGCGCGCAGGCAATGTCTGGCGCGTAGGCGAACGTCGGCGAGGAGGTGGAGGGACAGTGTCCCTGCCTGCGCCCAGATCCGGAGATCGTGGGCGCGGGCGAACGTTGGCGCGCATCAGGAACAGGGCGCGCCGTTGTGCGCTGATGAGCAGGAGATCGTGGACGCTCAGGAGACCGATGGCGCGCGGAACAGAAGTGCGCTGGCGAGCTGGAGAACGCTGGCGCACAGGAGGTCACTGTGACATGGGAGAGCGCTGGCGCGTAGGTGAGCGTTGGCGTGCAGGAGGGCGCTGGCGAGCAGGAGATCTACGGCGAGACTCAGGAGATCGTCCGGGCGCAGCGCGTCCAGAGGAACCTGTGAGCGCCTGTGCGCTAACTAAGGAACCTCTAGGACTGCGCGCGCGCAGGTAAGACCTGGCGCTCGAGGGACTCACCCACATTGTGGGAAGAGCCCTCTTGCCCTAAAGGGACCGATGCCCGTTGGACAACGGGGTAAGTGGGCGCCCACTGCGCATCAACGTCCAGGAACGGAGATGGAAGACTGGAAGGTCTGGTAGGCGTCGGAGATCGCGAACGATCTGCGGAGAGGTCCAAGGAAGCAGCTGCAACAGTCTGCTCTCGACGTGGAGGATCCTCTGTGGGGGAAGTCGAAGGCGAAGATCCGAAGAGGCACCTCCTAACTCCCTTGTAAGGAGAAGGAAGGCCTCTACGGCGAAGAGGAGGGCGAGCCTTATGGCGAAGACGACCTCGAGGCACAGCAACACCATCATCTGTCCTCCGTAGAGGAGTCTCTGTCAGTGCACTCCCCCGAGGGGGAGAGTCACCCGCAGGAGAGACCGTTGGACCCAGCTCCTCCCTCGAAAGATGTTCGGAGGGGGTAACTGAGCCTTCAGCAACAACCGCAACCACAGCAGGGGTTTGACCCGACCCGTCAGAAGCCTCTGCCACAACAACGTCGACAATAGACAAGAGGATCTACCTCTGCTATTACCGGCGACTGTTTGACAGCTGCACCCAACTGGATCAGGTCAAACAGGGCTTCCTTGGAGGGCGAGCCCTTAAGCCCCAAGGAAGCCCAAAGCTGTAAGAGATCATCGTTAGTAACATGGTCATCAACAGAATCAATGCCCTCCCCCGGAGTAGGAGGGGGAGCTGCCTCGCTATGGGAGGCAACGCCCTCTCCCGAACCCCGAGATTGGGAAACAAAAGAAGGGCCTGCGCTACCACTCGCTGGGCTCTCGCGAGAGACCGATCGAGTGGGAGCTTCGGAGGAGGTTCGGGCGGCGGAAGAAGAGTCCTTGGAACCTTCCTTCTTCAAGGCAACCCTTGAAGGAGAACGGTCACGCTTAGGCTTCTTCTTACGTCGCCGGGCAAACCTCTCCCACTGGGAGGTAGGCCACTCCCTGCACTCACTACAGGTATTATCCCTTTCACACCGTTGACCTCGACACTGCGGGCATAAGGAGTGAGGGTCCGTCTCGACCGCCGACATGAACGTTCCACAAGGGTGGTCGGGGAGTCCAGGGCACTTCCGCATGATGGGAAGGAAGGATGAGGCCAACTTCAAGCACACAAGCTGAAAGAAAAAGCAAAACAAAATTAAGGCTGTCAATAATGTGAGGGCGAAGCAGAGACGTCTGCTCATCGCCCGAGCCAAAAGTGAAGTGGAGCAGTTCACTGGTGTGTGAGGGGGGAGGGGTAGCTAGCTACCACTCCCCTACCCCTTTGCTAACTAGTGCAGGGGTAATTAACCCTCGTTAAAATTCTAATGGCTCGTCATTTCAGCTACGCCGAAAGTAAAAACCCCATGTAAATAGCGTGGTTTGTATTTCGGTTACGGAACAACTCAAGATTGAGACAAATTCAAATGTACATCTTACAGTATTTGTATGCATATCTGTAACAAATATATACAGTGGAACCTCTACACACGAACATATCTACATCTGAATTTTCCAACATCCGAAGTAAAATTCGAGCAGTTTTTTGACTCTACACCCGAATTTTATTTCGACACACGAAGTACGCAATTTTCGTCGTACCGGTTGTATACAAATTTTTCGACACGCGAAGTACAATTTGAATACGTTCCTACTCTACACCCAAATTTTTTTCGACACCCGAAGTAAACAATACCCGTGCACGTAGATGGTACTCATAGCGCCGGATGTATTTTTTATTTCCGCCGATAGAAGGCAGCATTTCTACCTCGGAGGGACCCTCAATTAGCGTAGCTTGGGACATTCCTCTGTTCTCGTCGGCTTCGTGTGGTTGTGCCCTGTGCGTTCTGCTATTAACTGTGTTTTAATCGTGATTTTTTACGTTCATCCTTTTACGGTATTATACGTAAATCATGGGTCCTAAAATGCTTAGTTTCGCAAGTGGTGGTGGTAGTGGTAAGAAAAGGAATAAGGAAATGCTTTCTTTAGAAGTAAAGCAAGGAATTATTGAAAAGCATGAGCGAGGCGTCCGTGTGAGTGAACTTGCAAAAGAACATCACGACGAACTTACTACAGAGGAGCTTAAGGAACTCCATGCTATGTCTGAGCACATGAGTGATGACAAGGAAGGGATCGAGGAGGTAGAACATGTGTTAGGTTCGGCGCAAATAAAAGAGGTGTTAGGAAAATATCAAGACGTGGTCGACTTCATCAACAAATACCATCCAAAGAAATTGCAGGTTTGTCGTGTAGTTGCGCAGTTTGATGATGTTTCCCTAACTTATTTTTGAAACATTCTGAAAAGCTGTACTGTACCATGCAACTTTCTATCAATAGCTTCTTTAGAAAAAACTACGAAGCGAACTCGTGATGAAGAGGAAGGAAGTGGTTCAAAGAAAACGGCAAAGAGTGAAGTGAAAGAAAGTGAAACAAAAAAAACTGCAAAGATTGAAGAGAAAAAAATTCGATCAAGTTTAAGTGTAGAGTGAAAGTGATTAAAATTAATCATCAAAAAGAAGAAAAGAAAAGGTAAAAAAAAATATAAAATATAAAAATAAAAAAAATAAATAAGCTAAGTTAGGTTAAAGTTCACTTAGTGTAAGTTAGAATAAGTTACGGTAGTGTACGTTTATCGTAGTCAACCTCTCTACCTCCTCGCCGCCCGTCCGTCTCCTCTCTGCGTAGCAAGACCAACACCTGCGCTGGACTTTCTAAGGTAAAGTGACGCTAAAAACCCGTTTCTTATTTATTATTTCTTGATGATTATTCTTTTTTACATGTCGATTATCTAATTTAGAGTACATATTGTCATGTGTAATTATGTGTAGTAATTTATTAAGGAGTTATCATAGGTTTTTGGGCTCAACCACGGATTAATCCTATTTCAATGTATTCTTATGGGAAAATTAGTTTCTACATTTGAACATTTTCTACATCCGAAGTCGGTTGTGGAACGGATTAAATTTGTATGTAGAGGTACCACTGTATTCAAATTACAGTTTCTGATGATCCCTTTAAAATCTAATCAGTCTTTGTGGTAATCAAATAAGAACAAAATCCCAAAGTGGCCATTTCCTTTTAGCTTTGTTCCCTAAGCTAATAGGCTACCATTAATTACTGAACAACTCAATGTCCATACCAAATTACAGCCAATAATGTGAACAACTCACCATCCAATAGCAGAACCAGACTGGCAGTTTTTATATAAAAAATAACATCATGCATACATTTATTCATAAAGCATAATAAAATACAATACTGGTATTAAAATGACAAATTCGGAGATAATTTGTATTTTTCCTAACCATACAAACCTTAGCTATTTACATTGGGTTTACCTTTTAGCGTAGCTGAAATGACGAGCCAATAGTTTTTAACGAGGGATTAATTACCCCCGCGCTAGTTAGCGGGGGTAGGGGAAGGGTAGCTTGCTACCCCTCCCCCCCCACACACCGGTGATTTGCTTCACTTCACTTAGAGGTAGGACTTGACTTGGGGGCCAGGGTTGGCGGGCAAATATGTGTAAATAGCTAAGTTTTGTATGGTTAGGAAAAATACAAATTATCTCCGAATTTGTCATTTGTTCCGTAACCGAAATACAAACCACGCTATTTACATTGGGTGACTTACCCCTTAGGAAGGGTGGAAAGTCCCCAGCCTTACTGACTTCGGCTTTGCCCGGGGACTCAATCCCTCAGTGAGCAGCACTTGTGAGAAGGAGCCCCTGCACCTCACAAGTTCCTTGCTTCGCTAGGAACGAGTGGCCTACATAAGTTGTGTGTGGAGGAAGGTGTGACTCGTCCTATGAAGTTGACCTTGAGACCTTTAGATAGGAATCTAGGATAGGACATTCCCAATACCACCTCGTCAGGGTATGGGGGACGCAACAGTATTAAGCTTAATACTAGGAGCACAAGGAAGCATGGGTTACCTGCAGAGGTCGAGGTCAGCTATGCGAGGACCAGGATGCTGCTTTCCCCAAGAGAGGGGAGAATGAAGAAAGAAGTAAGGGTCAGACATACTCTTTCATTCACGCAAACTAAAACCGGGTAACAACGCCCTCAACCTACTGCTACTTGTCCATAAAGGAGCCTGAGGTTAGACCAGCTGTAGTGCAGCCACCACAGGGCCGATAGAAAACGTATCGAGGCTCCTGTGGGTCACGTCCTGAAGGTAGTGGGCTGTGAAGGTCGTCTGACGCTTCAAGACCCCAGCTTGAAGCACCTGCGTCACAGAGAAGTTTCTCTTGAAGGCCAGGGACGTGGCAACACCCCTGACATCGTGTGCCCTAGGGCGACGTGACGGAGGAGGGTCTGGATTCAAGGCGTGGTGGATAACCCTTCGAATCCAAGCTGAGATGGTGTTCCTGGTGACCCTCCTCTTTGTCCTGCCTGTGCTCACAAACAATGCTCGCACTTGAGGACGGACTGCAGCCGTTCTCTTCAAGTAGTGCCTCAGACACCTCACTGGACATAGTAGCAGCTGGTCTGGGTCGCTTGTTACAGAGCGGAGACTCGCGATCCTGAAAGAGTCAAACCGAGGATCCGGCACTCCAGGATTCTGAGAGACCATGAAGTTCACTAACACGCTTGGCCGAAGCCAAAGCGAGCAGGAAAGCCGTCTTCCAAGACAGGTGGCGATCGGAGGCCTGGCGTAATGGTTCGAAGGGAGGTCTCTTAAGAGCCCTGGGGACCCGAACCACGTTCCAAGGAGGAGGTCTCACTTCCGACTGGGGGCAGGTAAGCTCATAGCTACGTATGAGTAGAGAGTTCTAGCGAGGAAGAAATGTCCACACCTTTCAGCCTGAAGGCCAAGCTTAAGGCTCAGCGATAGCCTTTCACTGCCGAGACAGAAAGGCGCATTTCCTTCCCCAGATAAACGAGGAAGTCCGCTATTGCTGGAATAGTGGCATCGAGTGGAGATATACCCCTCCCACGACACCAACCACAAAAGACTCTCCACTTCGCCTGGTAGACTCGCTCAGAGGACCTTCGCAGGTGCCGAGACATTCTCTCCGCAACCTGTTGCGAAAAGTCCAGGCGTGAAGCCGAAGCAAGGCCACAGCCTTGTGAGGGACGTTGGAGTGGGGTTGTCTGAGAAGCTCGTGTCGTGGAGGAAGTTCCCTCGGGAGCTCCGTCAGGAGCTGCAGAAGGTCCGGGAACCATTCCGCGTGATGCCATAGCGGAGCTACCAGAGTCATCGAACAGTTGACCGATAGTCTGGTCCTGTTGAGCACCCTTCTCATCAGACAGAACGGCGGGAAGGCGTACACGTCGATGTTGTCCCACCGTTGCTGGAAAGCATCTTGCCAGAGTGCCTTGGGGTCCGGGACTGGGGAGCAGTACAGAGGCAGCTTGAAATTCAACGCTGTCGCGAACAGGTCCACGGTCGGGGAACCCCACAACGTCAGGACTTTGTTGGCTATCTGAGGATCCAAAGACCACTCGGTACTCACTATCTGCGAGGCCCTGCTCAGACTGTCGGCGAGCACATTCCTCTTGCCAGGAATGAAGCGAGCTGATAGTGTTATCGAGTGGACTTCGGTCCACCTCAGAATCTCTACTGCAAGATGGGACAGCTGCTGAGAAAAAGTGCCTCCCTGCTTGATGATATAAGCCACTACCGTGGTGTTGTCGCTCATCACCACCACGGAGTGACCCGCCAGGGTCCGTTGGAACTGTTGAAGAGCCAGAAAGACAGCCTTCAACTCTAGCAGGTTAATGTGCAGGCACTTTTCTGATTCTGACCAAAGGCCTGAGGTCCTCTGGTTAAGAACGTGCGCCCCCCACCCTTCTTTTGACGCGTCCGAAAACAGTCAATTCCGGGGGGAGGACGAGAAGACTCACTCCCTTTCGCAGGTTCTCGTCGACCAGCCACCACCGCAAGTCCGTCCGTTCCAAAGATCCTATTGGGATCAGAATGTCCGGGGAATCGGATCCTTGATTCCACAGGGACTTGAGCTGCCACTGCAGGGATCTCATCCTGAGGCGGCTGTTTGGAACCAGACGAGCCAGGGAGGACAGGTGACCTAAGAGACGCAACCATGACTGGGCGGGGAGCTCTTCTCGCCTGAGGAAGGGTTCCGCCACCCTCCTCAGCCTTGCTATCCTGTCGTCTGATGGAAAGGCTTTGTGGAGATTGGTGTCTATCAGCATTCCTAGATAAACCAGTCGTTGGGACGGCTGCAGAGAGGACTTCTCGAGGTTTACCACGATCCCCAGATCCTGGCAAAGACCTAGAAGCCTGTCTCGGTGCCGAAGAAGGGTCGACTCCGAGTCTGCTAGGATCAGCCAGTCGTCCAGATAACGAAGGAGACGAATGCCGTTCCTGTGCGCCCAAGATGAAATCAGGGTGAACACTCTGGTGAACACCTGAGGAGCTGTGGAGAGACCGAAACACAGCACCTTGAACTGGTAGATATTGTCGTCTAGGCAGAATCTCAAGTACTTCCTGGAAGACGGATGGATTGGGATCTGGAAGTATGCGTCCTTTAGATCCAGTGTGCACACGAAGTCTTGTGGTCTCACCGCAAGTCTGACCGTGTCCGCTGTCTCCATGCTGAACCGGGTTTGCTTGACAAACCCGTTCAGAGCTGAGAGGTCGATGACAGGTCTCCAGCCTCCAGACGCCTTCTTTACAAGAAAGAGTCGACTGAAGAACCCTGGGCAGCCGTCAACGACCTCCTGGTGAGCACCCTTCTTGAGCATGGTCTCGACTTCGGTTCAGACTGAAGGGCCAGCCCCTTTGCCGATCCCGTGGCATAGGAGCTCAACGACACTGAATTCGCTGTCAGGGGAGGTTGAGATGTTGTGAACGGGACGCGATAGCCTTGGCCGATCACTGAAACCGTCCAAGCATCGGCCCCGTGTTGCTGCCACCTGCAGACGCAACGCTGAAGGCATCCCCCCACAGGTGGACACGCAGGGGGACTGCCACCCCTAGGGTTTGCGGCCACGGCCGCTACCCCTAGGAGTCTTGCCTCCCCTGGAGGACTTGCTGCCCCTCTTGACCTTGGCTGGAAAGGGCTGGGCTTAGACACCACTTTCTTAACTGCCGGTGCCTGCTTCGGAGCCTTACGAGGCTGCTGCTGCTGTTGCGGCGGAGCTGGAGGCTTATAGGGCCGAGCTGTAAGGGCCCTATGAAGGAGGGAGTCCGTGCTAGATTTCCTTCACCTCTCAGCCGTTCGCTCCATATCCTGTGGCTCGAACAGATTCTCCAGACATCCACGGCGGGGACCTTCGGGTGGAATCTCTCGGTCACCGCATCGCGCCGCTTCAACACCGAGTTGGCCCACAGGGTGGTGACCTGGTGCGCTAGGAACTCGATGGAGCGGGTGCCCGAGAGTAAGAAGGTCTCCAAGGCCTTCCTATTGGTCTCCTTAGACAAGTCCTCGGAGCGCAATAGGATGCCCAGAGTTCCTAGCCATATGTCCAACCACGAAGTGGCCTGCATGGCGCACTTCGCGACCTTCTCATGGCTCAGGATCTGCGACGCCGAGAACGACACCTGCCGGGCAGAGAGCTTCTCGAGGGGAACTCCCTTAGCCAGCTCCTCCACGGAGTGATGGAGAGGAAGAGCGAGACTGGACTCACCCAAGATCTCAAAATACCTCCTCTGCTGGAGACGAGGAGGAGGGATGAGTTTGGTCCCTGCAGAGGAACGACTGGAGGAGGCAAGAATCGCGAGCTGGGCGTTGGCCCTGGCTCTGGCACTCTTCAGACCCCGAGACCAGGGCAGAGCCACACTGGACTTAGGGGCTTTCTGAACGTCGAACACTTCGTCCAAGACTGTGTCCTTGCCTTCTCGGGGGGCGATCACGGGGTCCATGAACCCGTTGAGTTGCCTCATCAGGCTCAGGACCTGCCAGAAGGCATGTTCAGATTCCTGCTGATCTCCTCCTTGTGGGCTGGCAGCTAAGTCTCCTGTCCCCGGAATCTCTTCCTGGGGCGAAGCGTGGACGTTCCCCCGGGGAGCCGCGGGTTCCTGGCGAATCCTTGAAGACGATTTCGGGATGGTCTTGGAGTCCTTGGGTTCCCTCCTGGAAGGGATATAGGATCCCAACAAAGAGGTTCGAAGAGCCCCTTCCGCACGAGACGATTCTCCTCCATGAAGAGAAGGCTCCACCCTTGGTGCTGAGGGGAAGACTATCGCTTCATTGGACTCACCCGAGGACGGAAAAGCCTCGTCCACGGGAGAAGGAGAAAACTCTCGCGCAGGGGAAGGGGCCTTCCCGACAGACCTCCTAGGAACCAACTTCTCTCTGGGGGAAGTCACCACGAAGTCCACTCCTCTCTTTCTCTTCAGCGTAGGTGAGGCAGCCGTTGGTTTGTTGCCCTGATCGGCGAGTGCTGGCTTCATTACCCTCACTAACGCCCACATCAGAGGACCAAACCAAGTCTGTTGTTCAACGGACACAGAGTCCGAAATCCTCGCTGGAAGAAAAGGGATCGGGCGATCCTTCGGAGTGGACACCACTGGACCTGCCTGAAAAGGAAAGGGGGAAGAAAGACGCACTAACCTCTCTGAAGTGTCTTCCCTGTCCTGCACAACAGTCCTGCGTTTTGATGGAGGCGATCCAGAGCGCTGTCTGGGAACACTCGTTCCTGCAGCTGTCACTGGCTGTGAAATTCAGCGCGAACGGTGGTCGCGCGGGCGAGCGGTCGCGCGGGCGAGTGGGCGCGAGGGCGTACAGGCGAACGAGCGCGTGGGCGAGCCGGTGAACAAATGCGTTGGCGCGATGGCGAGGGAACGCGTTGCTGCGTGGGCGAGTGAGAACGTTCCGAAGATCGCTGGCGACGTTGATCAGGAGACCTGTAGCGCGAAGGAGAGCGATTGTGAGCAGGCGATCGGTGGTGCGCTGGCGAACGCTGGCGCGCAGGCGAGCGATGGCGCACAAGCGAGCGATGGCGCACAAGCGAGCGATGGCGCGCAAGCGAGCGATGGCGCGTTGGCGAGCGATAGCGCGTAGGTCGCGCAGGCGAACGATCGCGCGAGGGCGAGCTAGCAGAGGACGAACCATGTCCTTCCACAACCTCTGGGCGACGGCGCGTTGGAGAACGCATGCGCGCAGGCGATAGGTCACGCGGGCGGTCCCGGAGATCGCCGATGGTCAGGTGATCGCTGACGCGTAGGAGAACGCTGACGAGCAGGCGACTGTTGAATCGTCTGTGATCGCTGGCGAGCAAGAGGGCAACGCGTGGAATCCTGTGAAGGAACAGTCGGTGCGGCGCGTTCACGAACAGGAACAGGAAGCGCGTAGGCGCGTGGGCGAACAAGTGTCTTAAAAACACGTGCTGGAGAACGCAGGCGATGTTGTGCAGGAACAAGCTGAGGATCCCGAGGGCGCTCAGGAGACTGATGGCGCACGGGGCGCACAACAGGAACTGCAGGATATTCGGAGACCACAGGGGAGCGCTGGCGAGCAGAAGGGCGATGATCCTCAGTAGAGCGCTGACGAACAGGAGCGCGCTGACGATCAGAAGAGCGCTGACGAGCAGGAGAGCGCCTGTGCGCTAACACTGCAGAAGGGCGAGCAGGGGAACGCTGGCGCGCTGGGCGCTCTTCAGGAACAACAGGTTGAAGGATGTCCTCAGGAGAGCGCTGCCGAGAAGAAAGGCGAACATCAGGAGAGCGCCGGCGAGCAGGAGATCGCTGACGAACAGGTGAGCGCTGACGAGCAGGAGAGCGCCTGTGCGCTAACACTGCACGTGAAAGGGAAGAATCCCTTTGCCCCGAAGGGACCGTTGCCCGTCGGGTGACGAGGTCAGGTTGCTGAACATCTGCCCCAGAAGGTGAAGGTCTAGCAGGCATAGGAGACCGATCCCCAGAGAGGTCTAATGAAGCTGGTGCTGCAGGCTGTTTACGGCGAGGAGAGTCCCCTTCAGAGGAAGAAGATCCAAAAAGGGGCCTCTTAACACCCTTATAAGGAGACGGGAGGCCCTTGCGACGCAGCGGACGGTGAGCCTTACGGAGAAGGCGGCCACGAGGAAGATCATCAGGACCATCAGTCCTCCGAAGGGGAGTCTCAGTCAAAGCACTCCCCTTAGAGGGAAGCTGGACAGCAGAAGAGCCCGCAGGACTCCCTTCCCCCTTCGAAGGATGTACGGAAGGGGGAGGAGAGCCGTCAGCACCAACATCCCCAACTGCACCTGCAGAGGCCTCTGCCACCAAGACGTCGACGATAGACAGAGGGTCTACCTCTGCTATCACCGGCGACTGCCTAACGGCGGCCCCCAACTGGACAAGGTTAATCAGGGCAACCCTGGAGGGCAAGCCCTTAAGCCCCAGGGAAGCCCAAATCTTAAAAAAGATCATCATTAGACAGATCCATCAATAACCTCCCCCGGAGGAGGAGAGGAACCGCCCTGCTATGGGAGGCGACGCCCTCTCCCCCCACCCAAGGTCGGGAAACAGAACTAGGGCCTGCGCTCCCTCTCGGCCGACTCTCCTTAGGAGCCGAACGAGGGGGAGCTTCCTTCGGAGGAGGTTTGGGCGGCGAAAGAAGAGTCCCGAGAACCTTCCTCCTTCAAGGCAACCCCGGAAGGAGAACGGTGTCTCTTGGACTTCTTCTTACGCCGGCGGCCAAACCTCTCCCACTGGGAGGCAGACCATTCCCTGCACTCACTACACATATTTTCCTGATCACACCGTCAGCCTCGACACTGCGGGCAAAGGGTGTGAGGATCCGTGTCCGTGGCCGACATAAAGGTACCACAAGGGCGGCCGGCAATTCCAGGGCACGTACGCATAGTAATAATAAAGGTGGTCAACTTCTAACACACACACACACACACTGTAAAGAAAAAGCAGAAAAAAGATTAAAGGCTGTCAACGAGGACGATGGACACACACATCTGTTCATCGCCGGAGCCAAAAGTGAAGTGAAGCAAATCACCGGTGTGTGGGGGGGAGGGGTAGCAAGCTACCCTTCCCCTATCCCTGCTAACGAGCTCGGGGGTAATTAACCCTCGTTAAAAACTATTGGCTCGTCATTTCAGCTACGCTAAAAGGTAAACCCAATGTAAATAGCGTGGTTTGTATTTCGGTTGCGGAACAAACAATGTTCGATTAATAAACTTTAAGAATGATTCTTCAAAATTTTTAAGTGTAAATAAATTCAATAACAATATAGTAGAATAAATATAAATACAGATCTCACCAACTCTCTGAGCTCTTAATAAGGAGGAAAGGGCACTGAACTAACCATACAAATCCAAACCTACCAGTGAATTGGTAAATAGTGGCAAGCTGTCCTGCGATCCAACAAACAAGGAATCCCCGACCGTAACTACAATAATACTGATAATTCTTTCAAAATGAGTTCTTCCTCACAAAAGCTATGCAAAATCAGTAAGATTTTGTAGTACACTATATGCTTGCAAAAATTGCATTGTGAGGTTTACCATATCACTGGAAAAAAAAATCCACCACTAGTTTTGAATATTAGCTGCCAGCTCAAAAGACCAAGAACCACATCACAGGAATACAACCTAACCTAATGCATCACCCTCTTTCTTAACTTGGAAAAAATGCCATTCCCTAACCTTAAAATATTTCTAAGTTAAGGGGCAGGAAATGATTGTGTGAAAGCTCAGTATGAACTTATATTTCCTACTGAAATTACGCAAATATTAATTCCAAAAACTGTTCTTTAACTAAATATTTTGGGGTGGATGTATGATAGCGGCTACCTGCATGTATGATTACGGGTAACTTAGAATACAGCAGTGTAAGGGGGTCGCAGGGAGGCATTAGCCGCCCCTATTAGGTAAGTAGGTAAGGACACGGCTTGTAGGTTAGGTTAGGGGGGAAAGTTGACCTTAGTTGATGTCCACTTTTAATCCACAAGGGGGGAACTACTGGCCGCTGATATACAAAGGCTCCTTATTTTTCTGCGTAAGTGACCCATTCAGCTCGCATGAAGGCCGCAGCTATAAACATTTACCACTTTCGATTATTACACACAACAATTAGCAAGTCTGACCAGTCACTGCGATAAGGTACATTGTCCCTTGGGGATTCCAATACAATTTAACATTTGGGCCGAATATTTGGTGATGTACAAAAACTATGATAGCATTAAGATTCAAACAAAAAGTGGTAAAGTTTTACTGTATTACAGATTCTAAAAGTTTCCTTCACAACATTGATCAGCAAACTAATCGAGTAAAAAATAATACGTCAAACATTTTTACCATCTATATCCCCAAGTCCGTTTTGTTGCATCAACTAAAATAAATAAATTAGGACATTAACATGCAAGCTATACTAGGGAGAGCCTATCGGCGTATGAGCAAACAAATACATATAACTTCAGTAATACCTTTAAAAAACAAAGTCACATACAAACTGAGTAATAAACTCTTTGCAAATAAGGATCAGACACTACTGGTGGTTTAGGAAGACAACTTGGTTCTTAATAACGGGGTTTGGTTTGTTTGGTATGAATGTCAAAATTCTGAAGACTACGAGCTTAAATAATTTTCTTATCAACTTCTTGAGACAACGAGAAATATACAGAAAAGCGAAATTGTAATACATTTTTTTTAATATCTCTAAGTTTGTCTCACTAAGGCATAATTATTAGAAATTGACGAATAACGATAAAGAACTTTAGTTTAAGCTCGACACTCCCTTCGCAGGAGGACTCTAGTAATCTACTATAACTCATATCATATGAAAGAGATTATTCAAATGCCGTTAAGCCGTATGTGGACGCGACCATTGTTCGTAAGAGATAGATGGTGATGGTTTTGGCATGCTCTTCGCACTTCGCAAGAGCGATTATTCACCCAACTTTCAACTGGGCTCAAAAATGAGCTAGAGGAGTTGGAATGCCCAGGCCTACACGACTGAGGACTATGAAGTGTGAAATAGATGATAAATGGAGAATTATTGATTTAAAAGCTCAAAATAGAGACGACTGACGAAATCTAATTGGGCCCTTTGCGTCAATACTTGAACGGCTGTTTTTTCCGATCCTATACAGCAGGCGAACCCTACTCTACAGGACCTCCAATGTCATTTTAACTTGATCATTCGGGGTATTCAACATTTCATATCCCATATTGTTCATCTACTGTTAAATTGTCACTGTCAAAGGACTCGGAATAAGAAAGTCTTCAGTTTCCTCTTGAAAGCTTTATTATCTTCAATCATTCTGATGTCTCGTGGGAGCCTCTTGTATAGTCCGCATATTTAAAGGCTCTAGAGCCTACAATAGACATATATCGGTGCTACTATAGCGTGAGGTCTACCACACTATAGCGTGACATCTACCTCCCGTTAGCACTATAGCGTGAGGTCTACTGCTGAGTTATCCGTCCCTCATAGATAGAACACATTTCATACATTTGTTTAAGCAATAAACACTTAATTTAAACAAATCTTAGAAATGACTTAACTAGATAATTGGATTTCTAATTACATTAAAAAAAGGAATAAAGGTATAAATAAACATGTTATTATATATTTCCATACATTTATTCTAGCGATACTCTTCGTACATCAAACAGGTTATCATATATTTCCATACATTTATTCTAGCGATACACTCTTCTTCCATCAAACAGGTTAATCTAGCGATACACACTTCGTACATCTTCTAAGAATGCCACAAATAGATCATTGGAATTTTTTTCCCATCACCTTCCAGCAAAAATGATCAAGATGAGACTGGAGCAGCTGACGACCAACACCTCGCATTCTCTTCAGAATCATCGTTTTAGCGTCCACCCACGATCGCTCAATTGATATATCTTTTAGGCCGAGGGAAAAACTGATTTAGGAGCTCCATTTGCTTCCTTTTATATGGACTGGTCACGTTTTTGATGGATTTGGGCAGTTCACATATTCGATGGTTAGATGCGGGGCTCTGGGATGCTGGTCACGCGGTAGACCTCACCCTCCACCTGGGTAGGCGACATATGGCGGTAGACCTCACGCTATAGTAGCACCCATATATCTACTGTTACTGTAGGTTCCAATCGTTTGAAACCACCTGTAACTAGTCTCGTGTCAACACAATTTGTAACAATTCTCTTAGGTATTTTTTTTACGACCGGTTCTGTAATTAGTGGGTTATTGTACACATTCTAAATTCAATTTTCGCTTTACTCGGTAATAAAGGGTTGATCCTTTTCCAGGGGCACCTTTTATCAGTCTTGCTCCTCTGTTTATTATGTATTGTAATTTCTTAAGTTCCACTTTTGGTAAATTGTAATAGATAGAGTTGCAGTAGTCAATCCTGGTAATAACACAGTTTATCACAAGTTTCTTTACAGTGTTTTCGTCCAGGTATTTTTTTTTTTATAAACGCAATATTTCTTAGATGATATAACCAGCAGTTTTTATTACATTATTTATTTGGGCATTGAGAGACAGGTTACAGTCAAGAAATACACCTAGATCTCGATACAATATTTCGGCCATACGAATACGAATTTACGAAACATCAACGATTCACAACGAACTGATAATAATTCAGTGTGCCAGATTATCAGAAATTTCTGGATATCCTCTGAAATGTGCAACTATTGTCAGAATTTAAGAAATCAAGACAGAATCTTCTGAAATTTGTAATGATTTGTCAGTCATTTCCCAAAATTTTATAAATATATACAGAAATCTGGGAAAAAATATAAATCATAAACTTCTAAACATTTCTACGGAAATGGAATGGAGAGAGAGAGAGAGAGAGAGAGAGAGAGAGAGAGAGAGAGAGAGAGAGAGAGAGAGAGAGAGAGAGAGAGAGAGAGAGAGAGAGAGAGAGAGAGAGATTGCCTGTTCCAAATCCCAACACATTTTAGACGTCACATGAGGACACACAGAGAGATTATGTTCTAAACCGTTTCAAGCATGTAGGCAACACGTACGTTTTCCATATAGATTTCAGTGGCACAATATCGATCCGACTGTTCGAAAAGTACCCATATTTACAGCCACTTTCGCCATGTTCATTCTGATTTGAACTTCAGTGTTCTAAGTTTGTTGTCTTGTCGCCTGATTAACTATCTTACGGTAAGATTCTGTCATTCTGCTGTGATTTCATACATAACTACACTTGATTAAATCTGTTATTCACCATTTAGAAGAAATGTTGAATTATTTGTTGAAATCTGTCCAGAGAAACAACTGTGTATGTAGACCTAGGCATAGCCCATTTTTTTGTTTTAGTGAATACCACGGTTTCATGAGATATATATATATATATATATATATATATATATATATATATATATATATATATATATATATATATATATATATATATATATATACACATATATATATATATATATATATTAAGCCAATATTATTGAAGTTACGTTTATTTTTTGTATTCAGTCAAATAAATTACAATTCATTTAATATGTCAAAGGAAATTGCCAATAATTTACATGTTTTAGTTTGTAGTATGTTATTAATATCGTAGTTTTTTCTACTTTCATAAAAATTCTAATTTGATGCATGGGCCTAAGTATTATTGAATTTTCCTTTAAATTCATATAAGAAAAATAAATAGTTAATCACTCTTAATGTACAATTGATTTTTTTTATTATTTCCTTTTGTATAATCAATTCATGATAAATAGAATTGTCAGAAATGTTTGGTAATATCCAGAAATTTTATTGCAAATTCCTCAGAAATTATTCAGTGACCATCTGGGCCTCTGGCAACACTGAACTGAATGACAACAATGGAGAAAGAAGTCGTCAGTTGAATTTTGTGTCCTCTTTTCACCTGTCATTGCAACATTAAGGTTTGTCTTTTGTTGTTCGTTTTCAAATTGGGTTTTTCATTCAGAACGACTGGGCCAATTTTACTCAAATGTTGCATTGGTTTTTAATATGGTTTCACTATGTAGTTTTCCTCCCATGCCGTTTCTTAGCTGCAGCATTTCAAATTCACATGTGGCTATGTTCACATTAGGTCTCGTAAATTGAACTATTTCGGTTTTATTATAGTTACGGACGGAAAACGCTTTAAACTAATAACAAAAGGGTTTTCTTGCAATAAAAAAACTTTTTACCTGTCAGTATGTAGGCCTAGGTTCATCACCGGCTAACGACATTAACCAGTATTTTGTATTATTTTTTTTTTCGTTATATAGGTAGTTTATATAGGAAATATTTATTGAAATATCATTACTGTTCTTAAAATATTTCATATCACCTTGGAGGTATAAGATGATACCCCGAAAATGGGAGACGACTCTATGTCTCCGTATTGGTCACACATGGTTGACACGCGAGTATCTGCTTTAGGGCCAACACCAACTGTATTGCGAGGACTGTTTAGTACCTTTAACAGTGAGGCATTTGTTGACCAAATGCCCTAATTACAATAACATAAGGAATAGATGTCTTTTTGAGGCTCAAGGTGAGGATGGCAGGTTCATCCTTGCCAAGATTCTTGGACATGATGTGTCCTACTTTGCGAGCGGCCTTTTTAGATTTATTTCAGAAGCAGGTCTTCTGAAAACTATTAAACTATTATAATGACTTCTTAACTTTTATGGTTTTAATTGAATTCTCTTTTATTTTTCATATATAATAAATGCTATTGGCGTCAATGACCTTAGATGTCAGGATGCCAGAAAACTTTCAATTAATCAATCAATCAATCTCCAAGAGGTCTTCGACGGGTCCCCAGGCTTCGTCAGTTGACTTTTTTGTGAAAAAGTCTGGAGACCAGTAATCAATCTCTCGTTCTTGAACTAGTTTGTTCTACAAACTCCGTTCAAGATGTAGATGGCACACACGTTCATTCAGGCAGTAAGGCCTCAAGTCTTCCTGTGCACCCTGGATCTTAAAGACTTATTTTTAAATATAAAACTTACCCGCTGGTTATATAATGGCTGAAGTCTCTTGACACCATGACAGAAATTTAAAATCTCGCACTATCATAGATATGGCAGGTGTGCATACGCGCCCTAGCGGTACCACAGGGGGAACTACACCCAGCAACCTCAGTTCTTCTGCCCGCATAGTTGGCTGTCATATTGAAGTTTGCCCTCGCTGTTTTCTCTCTTGGGAAGTTGTTTGGTGATGTACAACGTTTTCTCTAAATTTTAACTGTCGTTAATTATTTTCTCTTTCACTTAATCTTGAAACCCTTTTTTTTGTGGTTATATTTATTAATATTTCGTTTGTTTTTTTGGTTGCCGGTCTTTCTCTTAACCATTCAAAATGGCCGACCCCTCCCCTGCTATTCGTGTGTAAGTGAAGGGTGTCGTACTCGACTCCCTAAAGGTTCTATTGATCCACACGATATTTGTGTAAAATGTAGGGGAAAACCTTGTTCAATTGATGATAGATGTAATGAATGTTTTTCATTAACGGATGATGAATGGGTAACATACGAACGTTATGTTAGGAGACTAGAGAGGGATAGAGTTAGGCGTAGTTCTTCACGATCTGTTGAGGTAGCCTTTCCTAATGTTAATATTCCTAATCCTATTCCTTCCACCGTAGTGGTAGATCAGGAACCATCTATGAAAGACATGTTTATCGCGATTCTGGCTCTCGGTGAAAAAGTAGTCGTTATTGGTGGATAGAAATAAAAAATTTTCTGAATTAAATGTACTGAAAAATCGTGAAAATGTCGGAAATGTGGAAAGTGTTTCTAATGTGTTCAGTGTTGTGGAGGGTGCGTCTGCACGATCTTGTCGTTCGCCTAGCCTAAGACCTCTTTCAAGCTCTCGAACCCATGGGAGAAGTAAAGTCGGTAAATGTCTAGGAGAAGGCCACACCCGTTTTTCAAGTATTAACGACAAAAAACGGCAAAAATCAACCAGATTATTGTTGCACAGTGCATAGAAACATGAGGAAATGAATAAAAAAGAAACTAAGACTTAACTCTTACACACAAAATGTAAGCATAAACCTACTACTACAATTATGGGGGACCCCAGTGGGAAGCGGGGTTTTGGGTGGGGGGGGCGTCAAATGATTTTCGCAATAAATGAATACTTATCCTTTCACCACCCCTCCCCCTATACCCCTACCTGCCCCTCCCAGGGGGGGGGGGGGCACTCCGCCCCCCCCCCCCCTGGCGACCCCCCCTTAAGGCCACAGTGATTTTCAGGGCACTACCGAACCTAATAAACCCACCTAACCTAGCCTAGGGGCTCTGTACCCCTACCTAGGCCTACGGGGGGGGGGGACCCCCTTACGGCCACTACCTAACATATCCATCAAACCAAATCCAAAGTGATGGTACTGCTGTATACATCGTTATACTATCACCATTATAATATACTCTATAAATCAATGAAGCTTACCTTAAACTTTTGGTTCATAAAGATGTGCTGCTGCTTTGAGGAAACGTGAAGTCATTGCGAAGGTTCCTTGACATGCAGGACAATTTTTATTTTGTAAAATTAAATTGTGTCTCTGGCACAAATCCACTAGCTTTTCAATATTCCCCAAGTAAGTTACAACAAATTCATTGTAAGTTAGGAAACATTCAGGGCAAGAAGATGGAATTTCAACTTCTTGTGCAACATGAGATGACGTGCTTGCTATGGCCTCCATGTCTAAGAACGAAATGAAATGCCTGGGTAAGATAATGTATTGTCGCGCTGTGATTGGCCAAACATGTATGACGTCATATTGGATAGGCGCTGTGATTGGCCAAACGTGTAAGACTTCATAGTGGACTAGTTTGTCTGCGGATTATAGTGGTTACAGGGCTCATTTGAGCAAAAACAAGACACAGTCAACAATAACAACAGACTTGGAAAAAATCCGGGAGGAAGACAAGAGTAGCGTGAGTTTGATCGTCGATATTTCGACTATTATTGATTTTCACTAAATTATCTCACTCGTATACTGTACCACATTCTAGTAAAAATAAATTGAATATCACTGATATCTTCATGCGGCCCTCTCCTAGACATTAACCGTAAAGTTGAACGGCTAAAAGGAACGAGAAGCTTCATCAATCGTGCAAATGTTCCCTCGAACGTTCCTGTTGCTGTAACACAGGTCGTTCACCCTCATCGTAGGAAAGATGAGGTTGGTACGTTATCCCCGTCCTCTGATGAAGGTTCGGGTAGTGAGATGTGGCATCGAGCGTCTAGACCGCTTAAAAGATCGCATGCGGTTGTTCAGCATCCAGAATCGCCTACACGTCCAGGCTGTAGTACGTGGGATTCCCCTGAGCGTTTCCGTTCTCCCGTCGCTTGTACTTCTGCGAAGTGTCCAGATCACGGTATTCGAGTAGAGAAAATACTTTCCGACTCTGAATTTTTTTCTATGACCGATGTTGCGATTCATGCGCCACCACTCCCTTTAGACTGGCTTTCCTCACCCGAAAAGCGTGGTGGTGATGATACCGATTTCCCGTTGAGGAAGGAGTCAAATGTAGTAACTGAAGATCCTATATGGTCTATGCTTGTATCTATGAAAAAACAGCTCTCGTCATTCATGGATTCTTATCAACCAGGTGTTGGCAGTACGATTGGGCTTCAGACGTCAGACCAGTTGTCGCACAGGCGACTGGCGGTCTCTAGTGCTGACGGGTTATCGCACAGGCGGTCTCCCATTCGCAGTGCTCGACACCAGGTTGATATAGATGAGTCACGTCAGAGAGTTGTTGCTTAACAAATTTCGTCTTCCGTACGTGAGAAAGAACACCGGCGTCAGCAAATGGACGCAATGCGTCGCCACGAAGATTCTCTGCAGCCAACTTGCGTCAACAACATATGGACGCTAGGCGTCCACGAGACGACCATCAACAGTCATCGTTTGACGACAGAGATCGTCCGCGTCAACAGCAAGCGGACGCTACGCATCCATGCGGCTACCTTCGGCAGTTGACGCCTGACACCAAACGTCGGTCAGTGCAA
Source organism: Palaemon carinicauda (assembly GCF_036898095.1). Lineage (NCBI taxonomy): Eukaryota > Metazoa > Arthropoda > Malacostraca > Decapoda > Palaemonidae > Palaemon > Palaemon carinicauda. The sequence continues at coordinate 144,447,536 of NC_090730.1, forward strand.
CAGCAAGCGGATACTAAGCGTTCACGGGACAACTCTCGACAGTTAACCATTGACGGCGAGCGTCGACCCATCCACGTCTCTCATCAGTCAACTTCGACCTCTCCTCTTCAGTTGGATGAAGTTATTGACTGACAGGCGGTCTCATTCAGACGTTAATCCTTCAGTTCAGGCTGCTGCACTGCCAGAAGACGAACTTGAAGAGAAGTCTGATGTGGACGAGCCTTTAGAGGAGGTTTCTGAGAATGAGGAAGAAAAACATTATCAACATGCTGTTGACCTTAGAAAATTTATGTTGATTCTTACAGAAGTTTGTCCTGATCATTTTACTCCTGTGGCCCTTCGTTCTCCTCCATCGGAGTTTATCTTAGGTAAAGCAACCAAAGTGCCGGTTTATACTAAGATGGTACTTTCACGGTCTTCTAAATGGGCCTTGAAGTTAACCTCTTCCGCACGATGGGTCACAGGTGTGACCCTTTATTTTTGCCATATATATTACGATGGGTCACACGGGTGTCCTAAAATTCTAATAAATCCTCCCTAGACATAAAGAAACTCGGAATAGCCACGATAGATTAGTTTCCCCTATTCGTAATGCCTGTCGAGGTTATATTCGTCTACTATAGAAAATGGGATTTTCCAGAATAAAAGAAAAGAAAACTGGGCATTCATCTTACTCGTAGTAGTATCGTCAGCTGAGGCATGTGAGTTGTTGGTGGGGGACATACAAACGTTTTCTGACGTGCTTTTGCCTTTTTTGTGTATATTTCATAATGTCTGACATAGAAATCTTGGATAGTGATGATTCATATCATCCAGCGGATGATATGGAGGATTCAGACAGTCAAGATTATGCGTCAATGTAAACTGATAACCATGAAAGTGATGACTAAACATCCATATCTTTAGGTGGCGGATGGTAACATATTATATATATATATATATATATATATATATATATATATATATATATATATATATATATATATATGTATATATGTATATATGTATATATATATATATATATATATATATATATATATATATATATATATATATATATATATATATATATATATATATGTATATATGTATATATGTATATATATATATATATATATATATATATATATATATATATATATATATATATATATATATATATATTCTATCTTTCTCAAAAAAGCTTTGCTTCAGTGAGGGAAAATGGTTGTTGTTATTATAATGGTTATCATTGCTATATATATATATATATATATATATATATATATATATATATATATATATATATATATATATATATATATATATATATATATATATATATATATATATATATATATATACAGTATATATATATATATATATATATATATATATATATATATATATATATATATATATATATATATATATATATATATATATATATATATAGTATGTATGTATGTATGCATATATGTACAGTATGTATACATACACATACGTTATATGTGCACATACATAAATACATACATATATCTTTTTTCTCGGATATTAGGGATCTAGGCGATACTCCGTCAACAAAAACGAGTGTAGAAGTATACCTCTGTGGTCACTTGGAAAATACTTCAGGTAATCAACTTTTTCGCACAGAAAATGCATACGCATATACAAATATACATATATACACGCATACTTATATATATATATATATATATATATATATATATATATATATATATATATATATATATATATATATATATACATTTATACAGTAGATTTACACATACATTTAGATACCAAACCTATATATGCATACACAGTTGCGCATAAGTATATACATGCACATGTATGTGCACATATACATATATACATGCATATGGACGGACACACGTACGCACACGCATGCACACACACACACTTATACTAGTAGGTAAATAGTTATATTTGATAATTTGCTGATTTTTGGTGCATTTATGCGTGACGGAAAAAAGTCGGAATGCTTATATTGATGCTCCGGTGACAGGTCATGCTGAAAAGGTTAATGGGTTTCTGGATGGACTCTAAGAGAACTATTGGCAAAACGGCCTTTGCTTTTCCTCTCGCAAGATTGGCCTCTAAATCTAGTGTGTGGTACGAGACTGGTGAAGTGCTGGGCTTGGGATTTCCTTCTTCTGCCCAGGGAGATTTCTCAAGTTTGGTAGATTCGTCTCGTCGTCTAGCCTTAAGGAAAACAAAGGTTTGGTGGTCAATGACGGAGTTCGATCATTTGCTTAAGGGTCTGTTCAGGGCCTTCGAAATTACCTAGACTGGTTTTTGGGAGCTTTAAATAAGAGGGTCTCAGATATGAAAGACACGGACACTAGTGGCCTTGTTCATTTGATGTCCTGCTTGGACAAAGGTGTGAGGGATGGCTCGAATGAGTTAGCTGCGCTGTTCACAGCTGGAATCCTCATGAAAAGGGCCACGATGTGCTCTTTTCTCTCAGCAGGAGTTTCTCCCTACCAGAAAGCGGAGCCACTATTTGCTCCTTTGTCTACCACCTTATTTCCACAAGAGTTGGTAGGGGAAGTGGCCACTGCTCTCACTCAGAAGGCCACGCATGATTTGGTGACCAATACGGCAAGGAAGGTTTTGCCTTTAACTTTTGCTTTGCGTAAAGTTAAGGAAGTCTCTACTGGTGTTCGACCTTCTCAGTCCTTTCGTGGGAAACCCTCCAGATAGGGCTCTTTCAAACCAGACGGAAGGAAACCTTGGAGCAGAGGAAACAAAACCGGCCGAGGTAGAGTCTGACTGTCCTATCCTTCAGACAGCAGTAGGTGCCAGGTTGATTCACTTCTGGAAGATCTGGGAGAGGAATGGAGCGGACCCCTGGTCCATCCAAGTGTTAAAGGAGGGTTACAAGATCCCTTTCCTAGCTATTCCTCCATTAGTCAGAGACCCAGTGGATCTTTCGCCCAAATACAGAGAGGGTCCGAAGAAGCAAGCCATGTGTCTTCAGATGTCTCAGATGTCTCTTACTAGAGAAACAAGTAATAGAGGAAGTGCAGGATGTAACATCTCCGGGGTTTTACAACCGCCTTTTCTTAGTCCCCAAGAGTTCGGGGGAGTGGAGACTGGTTCTGGACAAAGTGTTCTAAATGGTTACATCCAGAATTTGATGTTTACGATGGAAACTCAGAAGACGGTTCTGGCGGCGGTGAGGAAAGACGATTGGATGGTCTCAATAGACCTCCAAGACGCCTATTTTCACATTCCAATTCATCCCAGCTGCAGACATTATCTGAGATTCATGGACGGAAACAAGGTCTTGCAATTCAGGGCTCTCTGTTTCGGACTATGCACGGCTTCTCTATCATTTACCAAGATCATGCTGAATGTAGCGAGCATGCTGCATTCGAGGGGAATCAGGGTCTCTCTGTACCTGGATGATTGGCTGATAAGAGCCTCTTCAGCCGATTGCTGTTTGAAGGACCTGAAAATAACTCTGGATTTAACCAGGGAACTGGGCCTCCTGGTGAACTCGAAAAAATCGCAACAGACTCCATCTCAGGAGATTCTTAATTTGGGGATGGAGATTCACAGTCGGAGTTTTCGGGCTTTTCCGTCGCCTGTAAGAATACAGTCAGCTCTCCAAAAAGTCCAAACTTTCCTGAAGAAGGAACTCAGTTCCGTAAGAGATTGGATGAGCCTTCTGGGGACACTCTCATCATTAGAGAAGTTCGTAACTCTGGGGAGGTTGCATTTGCATCCCCTTCAGTTTCATCTCAATCGCCATTGGAAAAAAGGGGACAGCCTAGACAGGGATTGCGTTCCCATCACGAAATCCATCAAGTGTCATCTTCAATGGTGGGACAACGAGCACAGACTGAAGGAAGGCTTGTCGTTATATCAGAAGAGCCCAGACCTCGTGTTGTGTTCGGACGCCTCAAACTCGGGGTGGGGAGCTACACTGGGGAAGAAGGAGCTCCCGGGGCTTGGACAGTGGAGCAAACAACTCTCCACATCAACCAAAAGGAGCTTTTGGCAATTCATCGGGCCCTCAAAGGCTTCGAGAAGCAGATCAGGGGCAAAGTAGTCCAAATCAATGCGGACAGCACTACAGCTCTTGCTTATTTTACAAAACAAGGCGGGACCCACTCTTGGACTTTGTACGAGATAGCAAGACCTCTTCTCATTTGGGCAGAGGAAAGGAAAGTGACACTTTTGATTGTTTATTCAAGGGGTCAACAATGTGAGTGCAGACAGACTCAGCAGGAGGGGTCAAGTTCCACAGAATGGATTTTACACCGAGACGTCAGGAAAAGTCTGTGGCGTTTATGGGGTCGTCCTCTCGTGGATCTCTTTGCAACCGCAAAGATGAAGAGACTGGAGTGTTACTGCTCTCCGGTACCAGATCCCGAAGCCATTCACATAGACGCCTTTCTAATGAACTGGTCTCACATGGAGGTTAATGCTTTCCCCCCATTCAAGATTCTTTACAAAGTGATACAGAAGTTCGTATCCGACGAAGAAACCAGGATGACACTGATAGCCCCGTTTTGGCCGTCAAGAAGCTGGTTTCCAGAGGTACTGGAATGGATGGTAGATTTCCCGAGAAGCCTTCCCTTAAGACCAGATCTTCTCAGACAACCTCACTTGGCCCGAAACCATCTAAACCTCCGAGCTCTACATCTGACTGCCTTCAGACTATCGAAAAACTCGCTAGAGCTAGAGGATTTTTGAAGAAGGCAGCCAAGGCTATTGCGAGGGCAAGGAGGTCTTCCACCATCAAGGTTTATCAGTCCAAGTGGGAGTTGTTCAGAGAGTGGTGTAGGGCTAACGCGATTTCTTCATCCAGTACCTTTCTAACCCAGATAGCGGATTTTTTCACTGACCTTAAGAATAAACATAACTTCTCGTCATCTACAATTAAAGGTTACAGGAGTATGTTGGCTATGGTTTTTAGGCACAGGAACTTAGATCTCTCCAATAATAAGGATCTGCAGGACTTGCTTAGGTCTTTTGATACTACCAAGAAAATTCAATCCGCTCCCCTTGCCTGGAATTTGGATGTGGTGCTTAAATTTCTCATGAGTGACAGGTTTGAGCCTTTGCACTCTGCTTCTTTTAAGGATTTAACCTTGAAAACTTTTTCTGGTTAGCCTAGCCACTGCTAAAAGAGTAAGTGAAGTACTGTACACGCTTTAAGCAGGAACATTGGTTTTCGGGATGGAAAAGCCATTTGTTCTTTACAACTGGGGTTTTTGGCTAAGAATGAAAATCTTTCTCGGCCATGGCCCAAATCCTTCGAGATCCCTAACCTTTATGATGTGGTGGGAGATGAGTTGGAGAGGGTGCTCTGTCCAGTAAGAGCATTACGGCTATATGTGGACAGAACAAAGAATCTGAGAGGCGACTCAGACGCTCTGTGGTGTGCAGTCCAAAATCCCTCACTGCCCATGTCAAAGAATGCCTTGTCTTTTTTCATAAGACTGTTAATTCAAGAAGCTCACGCTCAGTGTGATGAAGCGGATCAGAGGCTTCTCAAAGTAAAGACACATGAAGTCAGAGCGGTAGCGACTTCAGTAGCTTTTAAACAGAATCGTTCTCTACAAAGTTTGATGGATACGACCTTTTGGAGGAGTAAGTCAGTGTTCGCATCCCATTATTTGAAACATGTTCAAACGCATTATGAGGACTGTTATACATTGGGTCCTTTCGTAGCAGCGAATGTGTTAGTAGGTGAATGATCTACCACTACGTTCCCTTTTCCTAATACCCCCTTTTCTATCTCTTGGAACTCGTAAGTTATGGTTGTTTGTGGAGGCTGGTCATCAGCCTTCCGCAATCTTTGGTTTGGTCAGGTGGTCAATTTGTTCCTAGAGTGTGCCCGGAACAAGGGTATTAGTTGAGGTTCTGTCATGTTATAGGTGATTGTACCGTTTGACAGCTCCTATAGATCATCAGCCCCGAGTGGATCACTGGATCTCCTAAGGATAGCGGACGAAATGAGGCAGAGTATCATTGCTGTCAGCTTCCTTATCAGGTGAGAACCGCTTAAGTTGGGTGTTTATGTAATGCTTAAGTGAATTTTCAATATGTAGCTGTCTCTGACCCGCCACCAAGGGGTGTCAATCAGCCATTATATAACCAGCGGGTAAGTTTTATATTTAAAAATATTTTCATAATAAAATAAATTTTTGAATATACCCGCTGGTTATATAAATTTAACTCCCGCCCTCCTCCCCTCTAGAGACTACCTGTGGTATTGCTATGAGGCTTGGAAGAACTGAGGTTGCTGGGTGTAGTTCCTCCTGTGGTACCGCTAGGCTGCGGGTGTACACCTGCCATATCTACGATAGTGCGAGATTTTGAATTTCTGCCATGGCGTCAGGAGACTTCAGCTATTATATAACCAGCGGGTAAGTACAGTATATTCAAAAATTTATTTTATTATGAAAATATATTTCCAGATCCCAATTCATCCGTCTTTAAGGAAGTACCTACGGATTATACACGAGAACAGGCAATACCAGCTCAAAGTGCTGTGCTTCGACTTTTCAACAGCACCTCAGGTCTTCACGTGTGTTCATCTTAGTGTCATCCTGGGCTCACAAAATAGGCATTCGTCTCCTTCGTTACCTGAACGTTTGGAGAAAGGATGTCTGGGTATCTCTGAAGATTCTCTTTGTCAGTCTACCAGGCAAAGTGGACAGTCTTCCGTGGTTGGTGTCGTAGAGGGGTATCTCTCCCTTCAATGCCACTATCCCAACAATAGCAGAGTTCCTTGTTTACTTTCAGGAGGAAAAGCTCCTCTCGGTCTTGGCCATGAAAGGTTATCGCTCAGCTTTGAGCATGGCTTTTAGGCTGAAAGGAGTCAATCTCTCCTTTTCGTTGAAGTCCTCTCTCCTCATACGAAGCTATGAGATCACTTTCCCCCAATCGGAAGTTAGACCTCATCCTTGGCACGTGGTTCGTTTACTTCAGTTTCGGAACGGCACTCCTTACGAACCATTAGGCCAGGCAAGAGATCAACATCTCACTTTAAAAACTGTGTTCTACTCATCTTAGCTTCGGCAAAGAGAGTTAGTGATCTTCATGGTCTATCCCTCATCTCCCTTTCAAGGGTATGGGAGGAGGTGACACTTGGCTTCGTCCCTAAGTTTATTGCAAAGACTCAAAATCCTTCGGTCACGGTTCCTAGATTCGGGGTTTTTCGGATCGAGACGCTTCATTCTGTAACCGATGATCCAGATCAACTGCTACTATGCCCAGTGAGGAGTTTGAGATATCTTAAACACACTGCAGCAGCTCGTCCCTATGTGCCAGCGCTTTTAGTTAGCACAGAGAAGGTTGAGAGGAGGGTCACAAAGAATACCATTTCCACCTGGATTTGCAGGGGCATTGGCCATGCACTGAATACTGGCCCTCCTCCTCCTGGACGAGCTAGAGCTCATGACGTGATGGCATAAGCTCGTCCCTGGCGTTTGAATGCAACTTTTCTGTGAAGCAGGTGTTGCAAGTTGGTGTGTGGATGCGTCAAATGACTTTCACTGCCCACTACCTGCGAGACGTGACCTGTAGGAAAATGGATACTTTTTCCATTGGTCCTGTGGTGGCTGCACAACAGGTGGTTTAAGATACATCCGGCTCCTTGCTGGATAAGGTGAATGTTGGTTATATCTATGTTTAAATGTATATCTAATTTTAAACTCGGAATCTTCTTACCTAGACTCACATTGCTAGTTTTCTCACAACCACACAGGTTGCTCAGTCCGCTACGGGCACATTGCACAATGTCTCCTTTTAGCAAGGTGTCAAATTTTTTTCCTTTTAAAGTCTTAACCTGTACAGGTTAAAACCCGGGTCAATGACCTAGCCAAAGGTCGAACTTCTGCCCCCTTAACAGGTGACTCATCCCTATTAAATAGCTTTAGGTTTGTTCGAGACGGAAGAAATGACAATTTTGGAAGTAATTTATTTTCCCTAATGTACAAACCTTTAGCTATTTAATCAATTTGTCATGCCATCAGCTGTCCCCAATAAGTCCTGCCTACAATCAAAAGTGGCATAGTATCAATACTGTGCAAGTGAGTGAGGGTACCCCGCAAGCCCTGGTACCCCCCTTCCACATTCCCACTAACTAGTGGTTGGGTGGTTGCTACCTTGCATTAAAGTCTTATTGGCTAGGCTTCCAGCTCTGTTGGATGATAATCCCTATTAAGTAGCTAAAGGTTTGAACATTTGGAAAAATGCAGAACCGTTTTAAGTTCGACATATGTTCAGATCGACATACGACCCAGTTAACGGCTGAGAAATGTGTTGTAACTTGATCTGGATGTATGTCGAACTTGAAAAGTTAGGTTTCCGTGTATTTTTTATGCTATGCCATGATACTGTAATCATGTTAGTCACATATCAATATTTTCTTACTGTATTTCAAATCAGATAATTAATTGTACTTTTAGTTGGTGGAAAGTTATTGGTTAGTTTGAAGTGAGTAGGCAATACGCGTTTCCTTTTTTTCTTTATCTAAAGAAATGGCTGTATTGCTATGCTTGTGATTGAAATTTTTCTTCAATTCTACCTAATATTGGTTTCTTTTCTTATTTCCCAGGAATTTCAACTTTTCAAGATGAGTGTCCATGTGAGTGGTCTGAAGTACTGCTCCAATGATGAAGCACACAGGTGGTTGCCTACTACGATCTCGTTAATCTTTGGTCTAGCAGCTGGATTCATTGGGAAGAAATTTAGCATCAGTAGGCTTAATGTATCCTTAGCCACCAACAGAAGGGTAAAGTCCATACTAATGAAAATTACTCCCATAGTACTTACCATAGGGTTGAGTCTATGTTTTTGGGATATGTCAGTGGATTTTCCCTCTTTTGTCATCTGTCACTCTCCATTGGTTCCAGAAATTTCAATACATGCTTTATGTTATTGGATTCGATTTTTAGTTCATTTGTATTTGGCTTTGAGGACACTGATTTTCTGGCTACTGAAGATGAATACAGAACCTCTCCTCCTAATCGTCAACACATTTCTCATTGTTCAAAGTCTGATTGGAGTCATACTGCAACAAGAGTTTGTTGCTTTCTACTTCTTGATCTTTCTCAATGTTTTTTGCTATGAAGTCAGCACTTGTCTGCTTAAAATTGGTTACTACTCTGATATGATTGAAATGGTGGCTGCTGTTTTTGTCATTGGAGGGTTTTTGAGGGTGGCTGAGGAATGGACCACGAACTTTGGTTATCATGTAGGGTTTAGAGGACTTTATGCACCTGTGAAATCAAGCTGGACCTACATTTATTGGGTGGTAATAACAGTGTCAACTGTAGGTTATGGTGATGTCATACCATCAACGCTAACATGTATGTTTATTCTAATATTGATAAGTATGTTTTGCCTAGGTTGGTTTTCATCCACATGTATAAAATTTGAAAACTTCCTGGACAATATGGGAAGTGCCATTATACAAGACAACTTTTGTTATAGTCCTAGGTGCCATCTTGTCATTGGTGTGGAAACAGTTGACAATCTTGTGACCTTTCTTAATGCATTTCCAAAGAATGAACTCCAGAAAGTAATTGTGTTCATCAAAGAAAAAAAAAGTAATTTCCTACAAGCAGCCACATGTTTCCCAGTCAAAATTGTGCTAGAAAATGATCCCTTGAAAGTCATCAAAGACTCCCATATCTTCAGGGGAGGTGAAGAAAGTTCAATATGGATACACTACAAGGGTGATGATCCAGCCATGGAGAAAAACACTGTGCTTTTGGTAAGAAGAATAAAGAAGAACACCAATTGTAATTCTCGCCTTTTTGTTAAAGTCACAAGCATTGAGACACGAGTTCAGATAAGTAAGATCAGAGGATGGAGAGGTACTGATGGGACAGATGTATGCTTAGTTTCCCAGGTTTTGGAAGCCCATATGCTTACTCATTCTGCACATGCCAGGATTTTAGCTGCTCTTATTGCAGCAGCTTCTACTAAAATGAACTTAGAGATTCAAGAACATGGAAAATTAGATCCAGTGGATAACTTTTATGATGTTTCAACAATACATTATGACTTGAACAAAGATCTTTTTCTTGGTATTATCCATGAAACTGGTGAAGATTTTCTTCCAGAGTATATTAAGCCTGGAGATATGAAAATGCTTCTAAGAAATGGTAAAATGGACAACATGGAAAAAGGCAAATTTGGGAAAAAAGGTAAATATGGACGGAAATGCCCTCACTCATGCTCAGAGATAGCAACCACTTCCTTCTGTTCCAACGCAGTTCCTGTAGACAAAACAAACAAACGTTTGACACAAGCCTTTTCAAATTCCCTTCTCCTAACTGATGGACTTCCAAGGGAAACAATCTTTACTAAAAAGCTTCAGGGTTGTTACCATAACAATTACGACTTGATGAAAGCCAGGTCTACTTCAGTTGACAAGATTTTCAAATCCACATTGGAGCACATGTATGAGATCTGCTTGCTTGAAGATTGCGTGTGTGGTACTTATGAAAATTATGGTCTCATAGACATATTATTGATGAAGGCATACAGTAATCCTCTACTCTACAATGCATGGTTGAAATTAGTAGAGAATAACAGTTTTGTAGTTGAGGAAGTTGAAGATAGTTGCCAATACTGTTGTATATTTTATACCATGGTGAGGAAACAGAAAATACCTCTTGGCATTGAAGTAAATCATGTGATGAGTGATGGACAAACTGTTCGAGTACCAATATTGAACCCACCGTCCACCCACAATGTTGATAAAGGTAGCTATGTTGTAATTTTACACTCGGATAAAGATTGATAGTTTTGTTTGTGGTGTACGTTTTTCTTTCTGGCAAAGGATTTTTTGTTGTAATATTATAAAGTACTACTTGAGGGACACATCTTGGTAATATTTTAGGCACAGGCCTTTTTTTTTTCTGTTGGAGTTTTCCACTTTTGTATAAAGTGGTATTCTTTTTTATTATTTTCATTGGTATTTCTATCCTCATAGGACTGTATACAATTTACTAGTTCCTGCTACTTTGAAGATTACCTTTTAATTATGTTACATACCTGCTAGGATTAGCCAGATATGTCCTACCCTTTTGTGATAATAATATTGTTTATATAGCCTACCTACTGAGCTTTCTCAAAATAGCATTACTTTAATACTTTATTTGTGATTTTACCGGATATCATATCCTATTTCATATACTCATTGGAACTCTTAATAGAGTAGTCTTATCCCAGTATCGGAGTTTGATTACAGTACTGGTAATTTTAGTTTTCTTGAATTAAGTTCATTCATTCCAACTTAATTCAAATGAGATAACACCAGAGAAATCTAATTTACTCAAATAATACTCATTATACTGGGTTAATGTATTTGGTATCACTTTATAGTCTTTAGTGCATTATGTTTGAGGATCATTAAGAGAAATGTCTATTCCTGCTTATCATGTGTTTTAAGGGAGATATGAGTACATGTATTAATTTCTCATGTGTTTTAAAAGGAGTATGATTTCTTGTATTAATTTTAATTTCTTATGTGTTTAAGAAGTGGTATGAGTTCATGTATGAATTTCTCAGGTGTTTTAAAAGAGGTATGAGTTCATGTATTAATTTCTTCATCTTTATTATGATTTAGTCAGCCTTCCTTATTTGTTCAGGTTAGGTAACGCTATTAAGTAATACTGTACAGTGGTTCACTCAGTGTATTAGTTGACAGCGCAGGGGCAGTAAGTTGGTAAGTAAGGAGTTAATCCACCTTAGGGGAGCAAGTATTTGTGGATTCTCTCTTTGTGTCTGAAAAGCAAGAATCCGCGACTACTTACTGCCCTAGGGTGGGTTAACTCCTAATCTACCAACTCAATGGCCATATGCTGTCAACTAACACTAAGTAGTCCACTATTGCTTAATGAATAAGCACATTTCAATACTATTTTTTTTCTTTCATTTTTGACATGGAATTTAAGAAATATAGTTATACAACAAAGATGAATGTTTTTATTGGCCTTCCCTAGAGCTTTGAAATACTGGTACTGTATTACTATCTGTTCCTACGTGAATACAAAGCTTCGTCCTTTAATGGGATATGATTTCAGCGAAGCTGGAAACTTGGCTTTCAAGATTTATAACGAGGTGAACGTAGTTACTTGCTGGTATCAAGGTTAGCCCTTCCCCCCCTACTTGCCGAGTAGCCACTTTTCTTTCAGCTGCCAGATAGTAGAGGAGCTTGCAGTACCCTCCAACTTGGGGAAATTGCTCCCCTATTGGAATTTAAATTTTTCTCGTCTTTTTCTTCCTCTTAATATTACTGTACTTCAACCTTCTAATTTTATAAACTTTTGTGTTGCTGTCCCAACTCTATGAAAAAAATTTCCCTTATCATATGTGTAAATATTATGTACATTTATTTATTTTTATTGGGGGGTGGGGGGCGTGGATGTTTCTGCATCCATTATTGCCGCTGGCGTGGATGTTTCTACATCCGTTATTGCTGACTGCTTCGATGAATGGGAGGAGATGTCACGGTTGCGAGGTATTTGCATTCAAAGCTATATGTGAGAATATTGGATGATCTCAGCCATCCCTAAGATGGTTTGGACCTTTTTGGTTGAACATAAGCGTTGGGTCTTCGAAATCCATGGGGATCCTATGCTTGGGGTAGCACTCAGCTTCTGGTTGGAAGCCCATCATTACAGATGTGGGGAGGATGATTCCATAGTTTCTTGGTCTCAGTCCTAACAGGCGGGGTTAGCTTTCACCTGTTCCTCTATATCTGTTTTGATGCTATCCTTTGGGTAAGGTATTGAGTGGACCATCTGGGGAATATACTCTCATTGTGCCGATAGTGGAGAGTGCAAATTTCCTTTCTGATGTGTGATCCCTTAATGTTCTCGAGCAGGTAAATCAAACTAATCACTTCCTCTATTTCAACCTCATCTTATGGATTCTTTAAGCAACAAATCCCCATCCCCTGGATACACTGACTCTCCCCAGGCACTGTTGATGACCTCTGCTAATTTACATACATATACCAAGGCACTTCCCCCAATTTTGGGGGTAGCCAACATCAACAAATGAAACAAAACAAAAAGGTGACCTCTATTCTGTATGTTCCTCCCAGCCTGACAAGGGACTCAACCGAGTTCAGCTGGTACTGCTAGGGTGCCACAGCCCACCCTCCCCCATTATCCACCACAGATGAAGCTTCATAATGCTGAATCCCCTACAGCTGCTTCCTCCGCGGTCATCTAAGGCACCGGAGGAAGCAGCAGGGCCTACCGGAACTGCATCACATTCGCTCGCCATTCATTCCTATTTCTAGCACTCTCTCTTGCCTCTCTCACATCTATCCTCCTATCACCCAGAGCTTTCTTCACTCCATCCATCCACCCAAACCTTGGCCTTCCTCTTGTACTTCTCCCATCAACTCTTGCATTCATCACCTTCTTTAGCAGACAGCCATTTTCCATTCTCTCAACATGGCCAAACCAGCTCAACACATTCATATCCACTCTAGCTGCTAACTCATTTCTTACACCCGTTCTCACCCTCACTACTTCGTTCCTAACCCTATCTACTCGAGATACACCAGCCATACTCCTTAGACACTTCATCTCAAACACATTCAATTTCTGTCTCTCCATCACTTTCATTCCCCACAACTCCAATCCATACATCACAGTTGGTACAATCACTTTCTCATATAGAACTCTTTACATTCATGCCCAACCCTCTATTTTTTACTACTCCCTTAACTGCCCCCAACACTTTGCAACCTTCATTCACTCTCTGACGTACATCTGCTTCCACTCCACCATTTGCTGCAACAACAGACCCCAAGTACTTAAACTGATCCACCTCCTCAAGTAACTCTCCATTCAACATGACATTCAACCTTGCACCACCTTCCCTTCTCGTACATCTCATAACCTTACTCTTACCCGCATTAACTCTTAACTTCCTTCTCTCACACACCCCTCCAAATTCTGTCACTAGTCGGTCAAGTTTCTCTTCTGTGTTTTCAACCAGTACAGTATCATCCGCAAACAACAACTGGTCATTCTCGTCTACCAGTTTTAATCCTCGTCCAAGCACTCAAGCATTCACCTCTCTCACCACTCCATCAACATACAAGGTAAACAACCACGGCGACATCACACATCCCTGTCTCAGCCCCACTCTCACCGGAAACCATCCGCAAACAACAACTGGTCATTCTCGTCTACCAGTTTTAATCCTCGTCCAAGCACTCGAGCATTCACCTCTCTCACCACTCCATCAACATACAAGTTAAACAACCACGGCGACATCACACATCCCTGTCTCAGCCCCACTCTCACCGGAAACCAATCACTCACTTCATTTCCTATTCTAACACATACTTTACTACCTTTGTAGAAACTTTTCACTGCTTGCAACAACCTTCCACCAACTCCATATAACCTCATCACATTCCACATTGCTTCCCTATCAACTCTATCATACGCTTTCTCCAGATCCATAAACGCAACATACACCTCCATACCTTTTGCTAAATATTTCTCGCATATCTGCCTAACTGTAAAAATCTGATTCATACAACCCCTACCTCTTCTAAAACCACCCTGTACTTCTAAGATTGCATTCTCTGTTTTATCCTTAATCCTATTAAACATTACGCTACCATACACTTTTCCAACTACACTCAACAAACTAATACCTCTTGAATTACAACACTCATGCACATCTCCCTTACCCTTATATAGTGGTACAATACATGCACAAACCCAATCTACTGGTACCATTGACAATACAAAACACATATTAAACAATCTCACCAACCATTCAAGTACAGTCACACCCCCTTCCTTCAACATCTCAGCTCTCACACCATCCATACCAGATGCTAATTTGATTAAGGAAAATTCTGTTGACGACCTGGGAACAAAAAAAGACCCCTTTACTAATGTTTTAGAACGAAGTAAGTCGGTTAACAAAGGGAAGCTTCGAATCCTTCATTTTTAAACACAAGACTTACCCGGTGGTTATATAAATACTGTATAGCTTTAGTCTCTTGACGTCCCGGCAGAAATTCAAAACTCGCGGCAATCGCAGATTAAGTGGCCAGGTGTAACACCAGCGCCCTCTGTCGCAAGTTACTTGGAACCATTCCATGATTCCTCAGATTTTCTCTGCCGCTCATGCCGGCAACATCGTTGGATATTCACTCGTTATTAACCTGAATTTTGGAAGTTATCTTGGTGATCTACTACTAAATTGGTTTTTGGCATTTGCTTATTTTGATTTTCTTTGGTATTTGATTGCAATGTTCAAGGTTAAAAGGTAGGATTAGAAGTTTTTTTCAACCTACTGTAAAACTATCGAACCTATCCTTGAAAACAATGGCGGAAGGAAAACACTGCCTACACTATGACGTCACAGTCATATGACGTAAACTACGTACTTACTACATAGTATGACTTGCATTTTCATTTCTTTTTCGATGCAGAGAATGGAAAGTAAAACTACTTACAAACTAAAAGTAGTTAAGTTTTTATAATATAAAAGGAATATACAGTATTATTTTCAAGAATATATTTTTCCTATTAGTGTTCTCTATTTAGATAATCATCGATCTATTTTCAGAGTTTAAATAAACTATCGTGCAGTTAAAGTTACGCTACGCAGTTCTCAGTCAATTGATACAGTATCACAAATTTCTTTGGATCGTTATTTATGAAAAGTAAAATTCTACTTAAAAACCAAAGTTTGTTCCGTAACTGAAATACAAACCACGCTATTTACATTGGGTTTACCTTTCGGCGTAGCTGAAATTGACGAGCCAATAGATTTTAATGAGGGTTAACTACCCCCGCGCTAGTTAGCGGGGGTAGGGGATGGGGGGGGGGTGGCTTGCTAACACCCCCCCCCCCACACACACCGGTGATTTGCTTCACTTCACTTTTGGCTCGGACAATGAACAGAAGTCTCTGTCTATTGTCCTCGTTTTTTGACAGCCTTAATCTCTTTTTGCTTTTCCTCAGACTTTGTGTGTTTGAAGTTGGCCTCGCCCTTTGCTGTTCATCATGCGCAAGTGCCCTTGGATTGCCGGCCGCCCTTGCGGTACCTTCATGTCTGTGGTGGATACTGATCCTCACACCCTTTGCCCGCAGTGTCGAGGCCGACGGTGTGATAGTAAAAATACGTGTAGGGAGTGGTCTGCCTCCCAGTGGGAGAGGTTTGCCCGCCGCCGTAAGAAGTAGTCCAAGAGAGACCGTTCTCCTTCGAGGGTTGCCTTGAAGGAGGAAGGCTCTCGGGACTCTTCTTCCGCCGCCCAAACCTCCTCCGAAGCTCCCCCTCGTCCGGCTCCTGTTGAGAGGCCGCCGAGTGGGAGCGCAGGCCCTAGTTCTGTTTCCCGACCTCGGGGTGTGGGAGAGGGCGTCGCCTCCCATAGCGGGGCGGTTCCCCCTCCTCCGGGGGAGGATTTTGATAAAGTTAACTCCATGTATAATGATGATCTTTTTCAGCTTTGGGGTTCCTTGGGGCTTAAGGGCCTGCCCTCCAAGGAAGCCCTGTTTGACCTTATTCAGTTGGGGGCCGCTGTCAAGCAGTCGCCGGTGATAGCAGAGGTAGATCCTCTGTCTATCGTCGACGTCGTGGTGGCAGAGGCTTCCGATGAGTCTGGTCAAACCTCTACGGCGCTGGATGGTGATGACGTTGCTGAAGGCTCTCCTCCCCCTTCTGTACATCCTTGGGGGGGAAGGGGGTCCTACGGGCTCTCCTGCGGCTAAGTCTCCCCCTCGGGGGAGCACTCTGACTGAGACTCCTCTTCGGAGGACTGATGATCCTGACGACCTCCCTCGTGGCCGCCTTCGCCGTAAGGCTCATCGTCTGCTTCGCCGCAAGGGCCTCCTGTCTCCCTATAAGGGTGTCAAGAGGTGCCTTTTCGAGTCTTCTCCTCCGTCCTCCGATGGGGACTCTCCTCACCAGAAGCAGTCTGTAACAGCAGCGTCCTTAGACATCTCCGGGGATCGTTCTCGTTCTCCTACACCTTCCAGACCTTCGACTTCCTGTGCAGACGGCCAGCAGCCTGATCTTGTCAGCCGACGGGCACCGGTCCCTTCGGGGCAAAGGGATGTCGACTTCCCTTGCGCATCAGGGTTCCCCTGTGCGCCCTTCTGCGCGTTCACGCGTAGTTACACACCAACGCTCTCCTGATCGCCAGCGCTCTTTTGATGATCAATGCCCTACTGCTCGCCAGCGCTCTCCTAAGGATAACGAACATCCTCCTGTTCCTGCTGCGCGGCCAGCGCGCCAACGGTCTCCTGAGCTCACTAGATCTCCTGCTCGTCAACGCGCACCTGCGCTTCCAGTTCCTGACACGCGCCCACGCGCCCTAGACCTCCGGTTCAGGACTTGGGCAAGGACTTAACTTCTCCTCGCCCTCGCGATCCTGCTCGTCAGCTTTCTCCTGCGCAGCAACGCGCGCGGTCTCCTGCGCGTACATCTAGAGTTCCTGCACGCCCACGCGCCTCCTCTTCCTGAGCCCACTCGCGAGCGTTCGCCTTTGCGCGTCTCGCCGACAGTTCCTGCACAGCTTTCTACGCGCCGTCTCCCTGCTCGCCAGCGTTCTCCAGCGCGACAGCGATCTCCGACACCTCAACGTTCTCGTTCTCGTCAGTGATCTCCCGCTCGTCAATGATCTCCAGCGCGTCAGTGTTCTCCTGAGCGCCTGCAATCTCCAGATCCTCCCCGTGATCCATTGCCTGCGCGCAAGCGCTCTCCTACGCGTCAGCGCCCAGCAGATCCGGAGAAACATAGGTCCCCTGTGATCAACTCGCCTGCGCGTTCTACGCGCTATCGCTCGCCAACGCGCCATCGCTCACCTGCTCGCCAACGCCCCATCGCTCACCCACGCGTCACAGGTCTCCAGAACACTATCGGTCCCCTGGCCTTCAGCGGTCTCCTGAGCGCTCTCGTTCGCCCACGCGCCAGCTCGCCTACGCGCCCGCTCGCGATCGCTCCCGCGCTCGTTTGTCTCTGCGCGACTTTCGTGTCGCCCTCGCGCGAGCGTCAGCACGACCCCCGTTCGCGTCTGGTTCTGCAGCTCGCGGCAGCAGCAGGGACGCGTGTCGCCAGGTCACAGTCAGGATTGCCTCCTCCTAAGCGCAGGTCTCTTTTGCAGGACAAGGAAGGACCTTCGGAGAGGTCAAGGCAACTTTCTTCCCCTTCTTTTTTACAGGCAGGTCCAGTGGTGTCTACTACGAAGGATCGCCCGATCCCCTTCCCTCCAGCGGGAATTTCGGACTCTGTGTCCGTGTCTCGGCAGTCCTGGTTTGGTCCTTTGATGCGGGCGTTAGTGAAGGCTATGAAGCCGGCACTCGCCGATCCAGGACACAAGCCAACGACGGCCTCGCCCCCGCTGAAGAGAAGGAGAGGAGTGGACTTCGTGGTGACTTCTCCCAGGGAGAAGTTGGTTCCTAAGAGGTCCGTCAGGAAGGCCCCGTCCCCTTCGCAGTCGTTTTCTCCTTCTCCCGTAGACGAGGCTTTTCCGTCCTCGGGAGAGTCCAGTGAGGCGGCGGTCTCCCCCTCGGGACCAAGGGGGGAGTCACCTCCTCGTGGAGGAGAATCGTCCTGCGCGGAAGGTGCCTACCAGACCACCTTTACTGGAGTCTTGTATCCCACCCAGGAGGGAACCCAAGGACTCCAAGACGTTGCCGAAGTCTTCTGCACGTATTCGTCAGGAACCAGCTAGACCCCGGGAGAACGTCCACGTGTCTCCCCAGGAAGAGCTTCCGGGGAAAGGAGACTTAGCTGCCAGTCCGCAGGGGGGGAGCAGCAAGAGTCTGAGCATGCCTTCTGGCAGGTCCTGGGCCTGATGAGACAGCTCAACGGGTTCATGGACCCTGTGATCGCCCCCGTGAAGGCAAGGACACGGTCCTGGATCAGGTTTATGGGACTCAGAAGCCCCCCAGGGGCTGAAGAGTGCCAGAGCCAGGGCTAATGCTCAGCTCGCAGTACTCGCTACCTCCAGTCGTTCCTCTGCCGGGAACAAACTCCTCCCACCTCCTCGTCTCCAGCAGAGGAGGTATTTTGAGATCATGGGGGAGTCTAGCCTCGCTCTACCCCTCCACCATTCGGTAGAAGAGCTTACTAGGGGAGTTCCTCTTGAGAAGCTCTCCGCCCGGCAGGTGACGTTCTCGGCGTCGGAGATTCTAAGCCATGAGAAGGTCGCGAAGTGCGCCATGCAGGCCACTTCGTGGCTGGATGTCTGGCTAGGGTCGCTGGGCATCCTAGGAAGGCCCTGGAGACCTTCCTCCTCTCGGGCACTCGCTCCATCGAGTTCCTGGCACATCAGGTTACCAACCTGTGGGCCAACTCTGTGCTCAAGCGTCATGATGCGGTGACCGAGAAGATCCATCCGAAGGTCCCCGCCGTGGACGTCAACAGGCTCAGACACGCCTCCCTCCTCGGGGGGAATTTGTTTGAGCCCCAGGACATGGAACGTACAGATGAGAGGTGGAGGAAGTCGAGTCAGGACTCCCTCCTCCAAAGGGCCCTTGCATCTCGGCCCTACAAGCCTCCAGCTCCACAGCAACATCAGCAGCAGCCTCGCAAGACACTGAAGCAGGCGCCGGCAGCTAAAAAAGTGGTGTATAAGCCCCAGCCCTCTCCTGCCAAGGACAAGAGGGGCGGTAAGTCCTCCAGGGGAAGCAAGACTACTAGAGGGAGCAGCCGCAAGCGCTAGGAGTGGCAGTCCCCCCGCGTGTCCACCTGTGGGGGGATGTCTTCAAAGTTGCGTGCACAGGTGGCAGTAACATGGGGCCGATGCTTGGACGGTCTCCGTGATCGGCCAAGGATATTGCGTCCCATTCACGACATCTCAACCTCCCCTGACAGTGAATCCAGTGTCGTTGAGCTCCTATGCCATGGGATCGGTAAAGGGGCTAGCCCTTTGGGCAGAAGTCGAGACCATGCTCAAGAAGGATGCTCTCCAGGAGGTCGTCGACGGCTCCCCAGGCTTCTTCAGTCGACTCTTTTTTTGTAAAGAAGGCGTCTGGAGGCTGGAGACCCGTCATCGATCTCTCAGCTCTGAACAAGTTTGTCAAGCAAACTCTGTTCAGCATGGAGACAGTGGACACGGTCAGACTTGCGGTGAGACCACAAGACTTCGTGTGCACACTGGATCTGAAGGACGCATACTTCCAGATCCCAATCCATCCGTCTTCCAGGAAGTACTTGAGATTCTGCTTAGACATCAAGACCTACCAGTTCAAGGTGCTTTGCTTTGGTCTCTCCACAGCACCTCAGGTGATCACCAGAGTGTTTACCCTGATTTCGTCGTGGGCGCACAGGAACGGCATCCGTCTCCTCCGTTATCTGGACGACTGGCTGATCCTAGCAGACTCGGAGTCGACCCTTCTTCGGCACCGAGACAGGCTTCTGGGACTTTGCCAGGATCTGGGGATCGTGGTAAATCTCGAGAAGTCCTCTCTGCAGCCGTCCCAACGACTGGTTTATCTAGGCATGTTGTTAGACACCAATCTCCACAAAGCCTTTCCATCAGACAACAGGATAGCAAGGCTGAGGAGGGTGGCGGAACCCTTCCTCAGGCGAGAAGAGCTTCCTGCCCAATCGTGGTTGCGTCTCTTAGGTCACCTGTCCTCCCTGGCCCGTCTGGTTCCAAACGCCCGTCTCAGGATGAGATCCCTGCAGCGGCGGCTCAAGTCCCGGTGGAATCAAAGATCCGATTCCCCGGACTTCCTGGTCCCGATAGGACCTTTGGAACAGGCGGACCTGCGGTGGTGGCTGGTCGACGAGAACCTGCGAAAGGGAGTGGATCTTCTCGTCCTCCCCCCGGAATTGACACTGTTTTCGGACGCGTCAAAAGAAGGGTGGGGGGCGCACATTCTGAACCAGAGGACCTCAGGCCTTTGGTCAGAATCAGAAAAGTACCTACACATCAACCTTCTAGAAATGAAGGCCGTTTTCCTGGCTCTTCAACAGTTCCAACGGACCCTGGTGGGTCACTCCGTGGTGGTGATGAGCGACAACACCACGGTAGTGGCTTATATCAACAAGCAGGGAGGTACTTTTTCGCAGCAGCTATCCCATCTTGCAGTAGAGATTCTGAGGTGGACCGAAGTCCACTCGATAACACTATCAGCTCGCTTCATTCCTGGCAAGAGGAATGTGTTCGCCGACAGTCTGAGCAGGGCTTGGCAGATAGTGAGTACTGAGTGGTCTTTGGATCCTCAGATAGCCAGCAAAGTCCTGACTTTGTGGGGTTCCCCGACCGTGGATCTGTTCACGACAGCTTTGAATTTCAAACTGCCCATGTACTGCTCCCCAGTCCCAGACCCCAAGGCACTCTGGCAAGATGCTTTCCAACAACGGTGGGACAACATCGATGTGTACGCCTTCCCACCGTTCTGTCTGATGAGAAGGGTGCTCAACAGGACCAGACTATCGGTCAACTTGTCGATGACTCTGATAGCTCCGCTGTGGCATCACGCGGAATGGTTCCCGGACCTTCTGCAGCTCCTGACGGAGCTCCCGAGAGAACTTCCCCCACTACACGAGCTACTCAGACAACCACATTGCAACATCTTCCACAGAGCCGTAGCATCGCTTCGGCTTCACGCCTGGAGACTGTCCAGCGTCTCCTCACGGAGAGAGGCTTTTCGCAATAGGTTGCAGAGAGGATGTCTCGGCACCTGCGAAAGTCCTCAATGGGAGTCTACCAGGCGAAGTGGAGAGTCTTCTGTGGTTGGTGTCGTGGGAGGGGTATCTCTCCACTCGATGCCACTATTCCAGCAATAGCGGAGTTTCTCGTGTATTTGCGGGAGGAAATGTGCCTTTTGGTCTCAGTGGTGAAAGGCTATCGCTCAGCCGTAAGCTTGGCTTTTAGGCTGAAAGGAGTGGACATTTCTTCCTCGCTGGAACTCTCTTTACTCATACGTAGCTATGAGCTTACCTGCCCTCAGTCGGAAGTGAGACCTCCTCCTTGGAACGTGGTTCGGGTCCTCAGGGCTCTTAAGAGACCTCCCTTCGAACCATTATGCCAGGCCTCTGATCGCCACCTGTCTTGGAAGACGGCTTTCCTGCTCGCTTTGGCCTCTGCCAAGCGAGTTAGTGAACTTCATGGTCTCTCGTACGACGTCGCCCATTCAAGGGGATGGGGGAGGTAACGTACAGGTTCGTCCCTGAATTTGTTGCCAAGACTCAGAACCCTGGAGTGCCGGACCCACTGTTCGACTCTTTCAGGGTCGCGAGTCTCCGTTCTGTAACAAGCGACCCAGACCAGCTGCTACTATGTCCAGTGAGGAGTCTGAGGTGTTACTTGAAGAGAACAGCTGCAGTTCGTCGTCAGGTGCAAGCTTTGTTTGTTAGCACAGGCAGGACGAAGAGGAGGGTCACCAAGAACATCTCGGCTTGGATTCGAAGGGTTATCCATCACGCTTTGAATCCGGACCCTCCTCCGTCACGTCGCCCTAGGGCACACGACGTCAGGGGCATCGCTACGTCCCTGGCCTTCAAGAGAAACTTTTCTGTGACGTAGGTACTTCAAGCTGGGGTCTGGAAGCGTCAGACGACCTTCACAGCTCACTACCTGCAGGACGTGACCCACAGGAGCCTCGATACTTTTACTATCAGCCCTGTGGTGGCTGCACAACAGCTGGTCTAACCTCAGGCTCCTCAATGGACAGGTAGCAGAAGGTTGGGGCCATTGTTACCCGGTTTTAGTCTGCGTGATTGAAAGAGTATGTCTGGCCCTTACTTTCTTCATTCTCCCCTCCCTTGGGGAAAGCAGCATCCTGGTCTCTGCATAGCTGACCTCAACCTCTGCAGGTAAACCATGCTCCCTTGTGCTCCTAGTATTAACTGTAATACTGTTTGCGTCCCCCATACCCTGACGAGGTGGTATTGGGAACGTCCTAACCTAGATTTCTATCTAAAGAACTCCAGGTCAACTTCCTAGGTCGAGTCACAACTTCCTCCACACACAACTTACGTAGACCGCACATTCGTAGCAAGCAAAGGAAAGTGCGAGGTGCAGGGACCCCCTTTCTCGAGTACTGCTCACTTGGTTTTTGGGTCCCCGGGTAAAGCCAAAAGCCAGTAAGGCTGGGGACTTTCCGCCCTTCTTAAGGGGTAAGTCACCCTATGTAAATAGCGTGGTTTGTATTACGGTTACTGAACAAATGACAAATTCGGAGATAATTTGTATTTTTCCTAACCATACAAACCTTAGCTTTTTACACATATTTGGCCGCCAGCCCTGTCCCCCAAGTCAAGTCCTACCTCTAAGTGAAGTGAGACATTTCACCAGTGGGGGAGGGGTAGCAAGCTACCCCTCCCCTACCCCCTTGCTAACTAGCACGGGGGTAATACACCCTCGTTAAAATTCTAATGGCTCGTCATTTCAGCTACGCCGAAAGTAATACCCCATGTAAATAGCTAAGGTTTGTATGGTTAGGAAAAATACTTATTATCTCCGAATTTGTCATGTTTCCTTGTGTTCCTAGTATTAAGCTAATACTGTCACGTCCCCATACCCTGACGGGGTGGTATTGGGAGGGTCTTAGCCTAAAGTTTCCATCTAAAGGACTACAGGTCAACTTCGTAGGACGAGTCACACTTCATACCTTCACACACAGCTTATGTAGGCCGCAGCCCTTGCGTAGCAAGGTTCTAGCGAGGTGCAGGGATTCCTTATTGTTGAGTGCTGACAAACTCAGATACCGAGTCCCCGGGCAAAGCCAAAAGCCAGTACTAGCTGGGACTTTCCACCCTTCCAAACGGGTGAGTCACCCATATTAAATAGCGTGGTTTGTATGTCAGTTACGGAACAAATGACAAATTCGTAGGTAATTTGTATTTTTCCTTACTATACAAACCTTAGCTATTTAATTAAACATGCCTGCCAGACCTATCCCCCTTGAAGTCTTACCTCTAAGCAAAGTGAAGTATTCATAGGTGTGTGTGAAGGGAAAGGGGGGGGGGGGGTTAGCAAGCTACCCTCCCTACCCCCCGCTAACTAGCGGTGGGGTAGTAAACCCTCGTTAAAATTCTAATGGCTCGTCATTTCAGCTACGCCGAAAGTAATAACCCATATTAAATAGCTAAGGTTTGTATAGTTAGGAAAAATACAAATTACCTACGAATTTGTCATGTTTGCTCATAATTGGCAAGTAAAAAAACTATCACCCTATCTCTTGGCACATAGGCACCAAGCCTAGGAGCCCTATGCCACTTGCCACAGACGGCGAGAGTGCGAAATTTGACTCGTGTCCTTCTTCTACTGGAGTTTTAAGACCACAACGGCTATCAAATTTTCCACAGGAGAGTCTTGTTAGTAATAGAAGGTTAGAGAGTGGAAGGGGAAAGCTTATCCAGTCTTTAGTCTCTTTCTTATTCTTGTGGCTGAAGATCATCCGATTTTTTAAAGACAGAGCCTTCTGCAGTAGCAGCAGGCTGCACTGAAGATGCCCTAAAGCAGCCTACTCAGCAAAGGCAGCCCGTACAGGCAGGAGTCCTGTAGACAGCTGGCAGGTGGCAGCAGCAGCAGGGCAGCCTCTGGCAGGCAGGTCCTCAGTAACAGCAGCAGATAGGCAGGTCCTCTCACTGTGGGATCAGTGAGAGGACTGTGGCACACTCAAACATGCTGTTTTATCTTATTTCTCTTCTTGTCTTTGAAGTTTTTATGGTTTATATATTAAGGATCTAATATAATGTTGTTACTGTTTTTTAATTATTTTATTTTGATTGTTTATTCTTCTCTTGTAGTTTATTTATTGCCTTGTTTCCATCCCTCTTTTCCAGCTAGGGATATCCTAGCTTGTAATGATGATGATGATGATGATGATGATAATAATAATAATAATAATAATAATAATAATAGAGAAGACATACTTGTTGCAGATAGACAGTGGTAGTCTTGGACTTAGGTCTTGTCTGGCAAATTGTCGCCACTAAAATGAAAGAATCGACAAGTCACGCACACATGCCTCATATTTGAAAAAGCTTATCCTGTGTATAGTTTATCTTAGCTGTAAAATAGATCTCTCAAAAGAAATGTACTACTTCTTATCCTAAACTAGGTCTATAGGCATTCTAAGGTTCTACAAGTACCTCATCTACTGTATATATTATGTAACTTCAATTCCCCAAATTATAACACAATTTTAATTTCATTCTTGCACATCATTACCTTCTTTCTGAGGCCACTTATACTTTCAATAGATAATCAAATAACTGTCGTTTCATTAAACTTAGATTAATGGCTCTATCCTCATAGAGCTTATATGTACCCATTGTCATTTACTTGTTGTACATCTAAAGGGTGAATAAAATTTGTTTGTTCGAGTGCAAAATACAAACCTTCCGCTCTTTACTTAGGAGTATTATTTCGGCGAAAGCTGAAACAGCCGATAAACTTTTTGTCAGGGTGTAACTACCCACCACTTGTTAGGTGAGGGGTTTAGCAGGGTAAGTTAACCCTCCCGCTCACACCAGCACTAGCGACTAACCATCACTTTTCATTTCGGCTCGGTAAAGACGTAGTCTTTCTCTCCTGACAACACCCTTTTAACCGGTTACATCTTAAAGCAACTGGCCTAATGTTTATTAAATTTCCTTTTGATCTGCCTTCCTTTCACGGGTTCCCGGGGTAAGGGAGGTAGCAAGAGGCCATGGCCTCTACCTCTGCTGCTCACCCAGTGTTCGCTCTGCTTCAGCGGGCGGCCATGAGCAGTGTCTGACAGGAATTCCTCGGAGTCACATGTCACGGGACCATAGGTCTCTGGAATGAGTTTCGGCTTCGTTCCGGAGGTTGTACGGGTTGCTGTTCCTTTAGCCAAGTTCCCCCGAAGGAAGGAGATGCAACCTGTACGACCGGAAGGTTCGCCTTCAAGTGTTGCACAGTCCGACCTTCCGAGGAAGGATGATGCAACACCCCTCCGAGCGGCACTTCCCTAGTCCGTGAGGCGATGCGCCATAGGAGGGAGGAGTTGATCGATCCTCTCTTTTGCGAGAGGAGAGATCTTCTCCAACGGCCTTCTGAACAGCAGCTCTTGTGTCCGCGAGGCGATACGCCATAGGGAGGAGCCGTTGATCATCCTCTTTTACGAGAGGGTAGATCTTTGCCATCACTCCCTTCTGAACAGCAGCTCCCTCGTCCGCGAGGCAATGCGCCGTAGGAAGGAGGAGTTGATCAATCCTCTCTTGCAAGAGGAGAGTTCTTCTCCAACACTCCCTTCTGAATGGCAGCTCCCTCTTACGCGAGGGGATGCACTGTAGGGAGGAGGAGTTAATCAATTCTCTCTTGTGAGAGGAAAGATCTTCTCCAACACTCCCTTCTGAGTGGCAGCTCCCTCTTGCGCGAAGCGAGGCACCCTCGGAAGAGGTGTTGATCTCTCTTCTAGCTTGCGAGAAGAGAGATTTCCTCGACGAAATGAGTCGCGTTGCAATTTCCCTCTGGGATATTTGCCACAGATGGTGAAGACTGCCGTGGCCGCCTCCAATCCCATCGACAAGTCTTGTAGGCCTTAACTCTTCGGGGTTATTGCCAAATCGTGCTTTTGGGCACAGCAAAGCTTTTAGAGCTTTGTGAGGCTGAGCTCTTTTGTGCCTGCGCTTCATAGTTTCTAACACTAACAAGAGAGAAATAGCTGAACAAGTCCAGCACAGCCTTGTTCATTCCCTTCGAGGGAATGACAGGTTACTCACCTCCCTCTTTTTTTTTGGGGGGGGGGTTAGGAGTACTAAGAGAAGGTGAGGAATTCCTCACCTCGCGCGAGACCCCCGCCGCGCACCAGACCCTCACACCTCACCTCTCACCTCACCTCGCCAGGTTTGCCTGAGGCGAGATTTTGCGAAATCCTCGCCATAGTACCTCTAGCGAGTTGTGATCCCTCCTTGCCAAAGCTAGAGTAGCGTACGCTACTGGATTTAGCTAGAAAGGAGATTGCTGGCGCTTTCTGTATTCTTGTTCACAGACTCTCGCTGGCGTTCGTGGCCGATTGCCAGAGTTTGGTGGGCGCTCGCCTGCGTTTGACAATATCAGATAGCGTTCACTAATTCTCGCAAGCGCTCGCCAACGTTTATAAATGCTCGCCAGTATTTGCTGGCAACTCTGTACGAAAGCTTTCTGGGACAACAAATTCTTCATGCAAGACTTCCTTTTTGCATGGGTATCTCTCGGCCTTGAGAAGTTTTACATAACTACAGACGTTTGGTAAAATTCTATAAAAGGCTGAAACCAACTCCTGTGGCGTATGCGCTCTCGCCAAGACAAAACCTTAGGGTTATTGCCACAATACGGCTTACTACCGATGGCTTCAGTCTGCCACATGCGTCAGTGTGTCCCTGAACAAACGAGTTCTCGTTAGACACCAAGTTCCGTGAAATATAAACCACCTGGGCTATTTCCTTGGAGATTGTTTTCCGACGAAATGGAGAGCTTACAATTATACCATTGTGTACAAGGTTATAATCTTAAGCCTGTAGTCCCATGATTGTTAGTTTCTTCTCAAATTTACGAACTAAAGCAAGCTCCGTACACAGGGTGACCAGACAAAAGTTGTTGGCTTTTCAAGGCAACCAGACAATTTTGTCAGCTTCTCGTTACGTTTATGAACATTAGCAAGCCTCGCCCACAGGGCAGGTAAACAACGGAATTATAATTGTTAAACTAGCTGTATGTGTTGTTTTACACATAGTAAGAATACTACAGCTAGTCGACAATCAAATTCCTTTGGCAATAATGTTGCGATTCCTTGCACATACATTATTCCCTCAAGCCTGTCCCAATCTCGTTGTCAAACGTTTACCTGGAGGCAAAGAGGTTACGCATGCGCGGCCGCAGACGGACAAGCGCATATGCAGCCGAGCAATCTTGCTGCCAACTAGGACTATAGACCATCTTACAAGAACTCCGTTATAATAAATCATTAGTGTTGATGGCTATATTCCTTACATGGGAACCAGGTTATGCATTACTCTTTTTCCTTCCTGATCGGAGGTCTCAATTTACTAATAATAATAGTACTGAGACCAGAAACTTCACGTAAGTGAATCGGTTTCCTGAAAGGGGAAATTAAAAAATTAAAATTTTGCTGATCAGAGACAAAGAAATACAATCATTTTCATCATTCATAGGAAGGAGAAGGTCTCAGTTACGAACGTTTATCAACATTCTGCAACTAAGTTCCGGACACTGCTAATAATTCAGGCTATAGTACGCCCATTTGTTCATCCGCCTCCTTGTCCGGGTTACGGGTCTGTAGATAGACTTATGCATACATTTCCTGTCCAATATTAGATTGGAGATACATCTCAAATCTTACCTTTCGGAAGTACTGCAGTTGTGTGCGATCGGTCGTTACCAACCGGTCTCTTTCCTGAAAGCGATCACTAGGAGATTCGCTGTAATAACTTCTCCCATTAAGGAGTACTGGCTACCCTGGTTTACTGATTTTATCGTACTTACTCGGCCAACTCCCATTGCGTTAGTAGCAGTTGGAGTTAATTCTCCCACCCCACCAACCCCCCCTTCATAGAAGGTGTGTGCAAACTGTTGCACTTCTTAACATCAGCTTGGGATGCTACTTGCTACGCAACCTCTAGACCCCTCGTGAGGAACCGAGGAGGGTTGATTTTGCGCTGGAAGGTCTAGGTCACTTGTTCCACTCAATGGAACTGGTTAACCTTGGGGGGGGGGGGGGGCAGCCCAATAGAGACAACCCCGAGGTATTGGTGACTTCCTACTGGGTATTGGTTGACCAGGTAGCTAAGAGCCCTTTCCATCATTGATGGGGAGGAATTTTTCCTTATAGGCACTGGCACAACCTGTCTCCGGCAGTTTTAATAGCCTTTAGTGAACGAATGCCTCCTCCCGGAGGAGCGCATAACGCCACTCACCAGGCTGCTGTGGGAGACCGTTCGTAGGAAAATACCCTGGTCCATCTTACTCAGGAGTTAACACACACTAGTATCGCTAGGAAATCTTCCACGGTGTTGCGCACAAATTCACCGAGTAAAGTGGGTGGAGAAGCTCGTTTGCCTGACTAAGAGAGGCACTCCACTTCTGCTACACTGAATGCCCTCTTGGGCGAGTCTTTAGATCAAGAACCGCAAACACAAGAAGCATGGTCCGGTATAAAGGTGAGTCCTAGGTCACGGTACCTGGGCGAGCTGAGAAAGGCACGCAGAGGTAGATCTGTTGCCCATGAGAACTGGGAAAAGTGCACAGACCAGTGCGCAATTCCAGTTCTCATTTTGCGGTTGGGCAACTTAGAAGGAGAGTGCTCTACCAATTTTTTCACACAATCATGGACTCGCCCCTCACAAGTGCACACAGATAGCAATTACGTTTAGGAGGCTGAAAGGCTCTGTTTTTGCAGCTCTTACCTCGCGAGCATACGCTCCCAGCAGGACAAATTGGAAGAGGTGTCCAAGCCAGCACACCTTACTAACCCTCGCCTTGCCAACGCTTGCTCTTGTGAAGAGGGATGGCAGGTAGCCTCCCCTTCACAGACCGACTATCCACCTTTGGTCAAGACCATACTAGGTAAGGCCTTTCTGTCAGGGGATCAAGTACCGTCACAGCTTTCTCCTGAGAGGCAAACTGCTTGCACCAGTGGCAAAACGGCTGGGGCATTTATCATTCCTCAAGAAGTTAGTGCCCCACAGCTGGCTCCACATACTGTCCTTGAGTACCCTAGTACCAGTGGAACCCAAACAGAAGAGAAACCTGAGTTGGCGGGAGCTAGACACCAGTCTCCTCAGAGGAGTAGATCTCTCTCCTCCCCTGGATTTGTTGGTCTTTATAGACAAATTAAAAAGAAGGGGGGGTTGTTATCTGGTACACCTGACGGCATCCGGACTTTGGTCCGAATCCGAAAGGCGGTGCCACATAACCTTCGGGGAATGAGGACAGCCTGCCTGACCCTCAAGGACTTTCATTAACTCCTTTCAGGGCATTATGTAGTGCTGATGAGCATCTACACTATATTAGTACCCACTTAAACAAACAAGGAAAGACCTTGTCACAGCACCTATGCCTGCTAGCTGTGAAAATCCTCAGGTGGACGGAAGGGAATTTGATAGCCTTAACACCACTCTTCATCCCGCGCAAGAAGAACGTGCTGGCGAACAATCTGAGCAAGAGTAGTCAGATAGTTGGCTCCGAATGGGCATTCGACCTGTCCACGACGTCCCTAAACTGGAACTGTCGGTGTACTTTTCACTAGTACCGGTACCACAAGTGTTCTTGCAGCACCCTTTTCAACACCTGTGGGACAAAATGGACATCCATCCGTCCCCTTCCTTCTGCCTAGTAAGGAGGTTATTGAATAGGGTAAGGGTATTGCAGATCTAGCACTGACCCTCGTAGCTCTGCTGTGGCAGCATGCAGAATGGTCCCGGACCTTCTACATCTGTTCATAGAGGCACCGAGAGAGTTCTCTCCACTTTCCGAGTTACTTGGACAACCACGGGAAGATTTCCCAACAAGCGATACCATCGCTATGTCTTCACATCTGGAGGCTATCCAGCAACTACTCGCAAGAGAGCCTTTTTGAAGCCGGTTGCTAGGCGCATGGCAAGATACCTCCATGAGTCATTGTCTATTGTGTAGCAGGCGAAGTGGTCCATCTTTTGTGGTGGAGGTTACGGACGGAGTATCTCTCCACTCAGTGCCGGTATGCCAGCAGTAGCAGAGTTTTTACGGTTCCTCAGGGTGGGGGTGGGGGTGGACTCTCAGTGTCGGTGGGGAAAGGCTTTCGTTCAGCCTTGAACATTGTCTTCAAACTGAATTGAGTTAACATTTCCTCCTTGACGGAATTGTCACTCCTCATACAGAACTTCGAATGTTTACCCTCAGTCAAAAGTTAGATCACTTCCTTGGAACGTTGTCAGGGTCTTATTTTCACAGAAAGGAGCCCTTTATGGGCCTCTACGTCAAGCCTTGGATAAAGACTTGAACTTAAATACAGTTTTCTTTTAGCCCTGACTTCTGCTGGAAGAGTCAGCGAGCTACAAGTTCTTCCATTTGACATTCTGAATGGGTGATGGGTGGCAAGTCACACTCGGTTTCACCCCTGAGTTTGTTGCTGACCTAAAATCCGTCCTTAGCAAATCCTAGATTTGGAGCCTTTCGGATGGGGAGTCTACGATTGGTAACAAACGATACTGATCGACTGTTACTATGCCCTGTAAGGACGATGAGGTTATATCTCATAAGGATATGAAGAACTCGACCCGAGATCACCACGCTGTTCGTCAGCATGGGGAAGACCAAGAGGAGAATCACGAACTTGATCTCCTCTCGGATTAGACGAGTAATAGAAAGGACATGGTCTTCAGACACCTCGACGAGAGGTAGACGTCCCTGTGCCCATAATGTCAGGGGAGTAATACTTCCCAGGCATTCCAAAGAATTTCTCTGTTCAGCAGGTACTGCAAGCAGGCAGGTGGAAACATCAAACAATGTTCACTTCCTGTTACCTGCAAGACATAACCCAGAGGAGCCTAGACACTTTCTCAATAGGTCCTGTGGTGGTTGCTCATAATGTGATCTAAACACCTCAGCTCCCTTGTGGGACAAGTATCAGAGGTTCAAGGGGGGAGGTTACCCGCAAAGTAAGTCTAGCATGTATGTGGCAGTGACTGGCCACTTCCTACTTCATCTTCCCCTCTTGGGGTGCAGCATTTGGGGAACTCTGCACTACTACTGACCTCGTTCTTCTGTGGGTGAGTTTCACGCTCTTTGGGCAACCTCATATACATGAATGTGTTATGTCCCTGTCCTCCTGTCAGGGGGAGGCAGGAAGAAATATACATCAGTAGACGGCACGGTCCAAATAGCTATGATGTATGTTCCAACAGATTATTTTTCCTAGCAATACAAACTTGGAGCTCTTTACGCATACTGACCCACCAGCACCAACCCCCTGAAAGTCCTGCTGCAATTACAAAAGTGACGGTTAGTCGCTAGTGCTGGTAAGTGGAAGGGTTAACCTAGGAGGATTAATACTGCTGGAGATGCCCTGACTCAGAATTCTTTCCTGAACCCTTTGAGGCCAGGGTTTGGCCAGATTCACCCCTTCAGACTGTCAAATCTCGATCCCAAGTTAATCCTCCGACAGCGTACTGGTTCTTAGTCTGTTTTACTCAAACCTTTGTTTATAGCCGATAACTATATTCTTGTGCTATTTTATTAGCGATGGTCCCTTCCTGTGATGCTTTATCAAAAAAAAAAAATAATAATAATAATGTTAAACTTGTTGCTCAACTTATTGGTGAATCAGTTACAAACTCCTTGGAATAATGAACTACAGTAAAATCGTTGACCTTTTAGCCGTCTATGGATGACATTGAACACAGCTTGTGATAATCTCACAACTGTTGTTACTGATTTTTGCCCAAAGGCAGGCAACTGATTTTTTTTCGTACAACCAAGAGCAGCACAGGAAGGAGCCATCGCTAATGAAAGCACAATAAGGGTTACCGTCTCTAAACAAAGGTCTGAATAGAACTGACTACAAATTCCAATACAGTGACAGAGATTAACTTGAAGGATCATGAACTGACAGTTTGAAGGGTAAAAACCTGGCTTCCCCTAATCTGGGTCAGGGCATCTCCAGTTATTTTTCCTCCAAGGGGTTAACCTACCCCGCTCTCCCCCCTCCGCTGACTAGCGGTGGGTAGTTACACCCTGATAAAATGTTTATCGGCTGGTTTCAGCTTTCGCCGAAATAATACTCCTAAGTAAAGAGCTCCAGGTTTGTATTGCTAGAAAAAATACAAATTATTTCCAATTTTTTTATTTTTCGGTCCCAGCCATGTTGGGTAACTCAAGAAAAAAATGAAACTCAAATGTCTGATATATAATAATTATAATTCACTATAAGAGGCGTTAATATTGGAGATATCGACAATTATTAGCTTGATAACCCTGTATTGGTGTAAATTCCATTATTTTCTTTAGTTGGATAGACAGTTAAATGGACAAAATATTCTCTGGAAAGGATAATGGTGCATACCCAATCTCAAGTTATTTGAATGGCTAAAGCTAAAACAATTGCATAAGC
>NC_090730.1:144485576-144488076 GCF_036898095.1 Palaemon carinicauda
AAAATGGAAGTCAATATCAAGATTGCAAAAGCAAAACAACACAATCAAATGATTGTCTTAAACTGCCTCCTGAACTTCAGAATGAAGCTAATACCTTTACAGACTTAACAAGATTTAGTGGCTTTGTAATAATCAGTTGTTACTCTAAAACAAGACTCGATGGACGGGGTTTAATCACCAACTGTATAATCATGCAAGAAAAAAAAATATAAATAAATGACCCTTTATCCGACAGGTTCAATATCGTTGTATATTAGTTGTCCGGTTATCCTTGGGGGTAGTCTACTAGTTAAAACAGTTATTCTGATTCGGATACACATACGAGAGAGAGAGAGAGAGAGAGAGAGAGAGAGAGAGAGAGAGAGAGAGAGAGAGATCAAGGGTTCGGGTCTATTTAGAGAGAGAAACCAAGGGATTGTGTCTTCTGAGAGAGAGAGAGAGAGAGAGAGAGAGAGAGAGAGAGAGAGAGAGAGAGAGAGAGAGAGAGGAATCGTGTCCATTTATAGAGAAAAAAAAATCAAGGGATCGTGTCTATTTACAGAGAGAGATATCAAGGAATTGTGTCTATTTAGGGAGAGAAAAATAAGGGATCGTGCCTATTGAGAGAGATAAATCAAGGAATCGTTTCGGTTTAGAGAGAGAAATCAAAGGATCGTGTCTATTTAGAGAGAGAGAGAGAGATCAAGGAATTGTGTCTATTTAGAGAGAAAAATTAAGGGATCGTGTCTATTTAGAGAGAAATCAAGAAATCGTGTCTATGAGAGAGAGATCAAGTGATAATTACCACCCATTCACTTCGACGGTAAACTTACGAAGGTTTAAAAATTCACCAGTATAATATCCTCGAAAGTTCGAAATTGATTAATTTTATTTAGTTATGCATTATTCTCATCAAAGACCAACTATTTGAAACTTTTTTTATTTGTATATCCTCTCGAATATCACGATATTTATCAAATGACTAATGTCTTGGGAAGTCCTTTACTTGCATAAGAACAGTCGAAGCAGATACAATATAATGCCAAAAAGCAAACATTAAAGTTATAGCTCTACTTTTGGCTCAGGCTGAAAGTTGTCAAGTGGTTCTGCACCGACACTTTCTGGAAAAATAGCGAAGGCTGTATCTCAACAGCGTTAAGAAACCTGCATCCTAACTGGTAAGTCATCAGCAATGCCCAGTTAACGAAACGACTAATTACCACAATGTTTATCACTTGGCGGCACTTGAAGGTAAACTAACAGTGTTCTTACTCCTTGTGCGATTTATTCGGCAGTTTGCCAATTCGGTTTATTTTGTCGAAAGCAAGATCCCCAAGCTCCAGGATTCAAATAGATTTATCAAATTTAGTATAATTAATCATTTTCCTTTGATGTTAAAGAATACAGTGACCTTTTAGCGCACTTTGTAATTACTACTTACAGTATTAATAAAAAAAAAACTTAGATGGCTTCGTAAATGCATTTTTATATTAAATATCAAAACAAAAGAGACGTTAAAATTTAATGTGTCCTGCTCTTCTTTATTAATAAAGTGGCTATCCTTATTCAAAATGAAAAAGTTTCAATAAGATTTAACTCATGTTCAACTTTACTTAAATAATCGGCGTTGCTATGACAACAAATGATGAACTACATTTGAGAAAAGTTATTGCGAATTAAACTTTTGACAACGGTTAATGCAACATGAAGAAAAAGGTATATCACTTTATTTCTACTATTATATTATGAGACTCCTAACACAAGGTAATTTTTTTTATCCTTTCGCAATTGATCAGTTAAGAACCCCGAAGACATCATCTGCCAAAATATAAAAGAATGTTCGAGCTTGATCAGAAATGAAGGCTCAACTTTATTTCATAATCCAGAGAGAGGAAAAGTACCGCGAAGGATGGTTCTACCTGTCAAGGAAGTAACTACTCAGCAAGTCAATGATTTTTCGACTTATCCCTGTTTTATTTTGTTAGTAAGAATGAAAATGTGTATACGAAAAGTTTGGGTTCAAATATATTAAGGTTAAAGTAAACCAATAATTTGCATAATACGACAAATGATTGTCAAAAGAAACTACTAACAACAGCATAGGCTGAAATCCTCTCTCTCTCTCTCTCTCTCTCTCTCTCTCTCTCTCTCTCTCTCTCTCTCTCTCTCTCTCTCTCTCTCTCTCTCTTGGGGGGGGGGGGGGGGGCAACTGTCCCATAATCCTATCCCCTTATACATGACATAATTATGTTCACCATCTCCTGTCATGGGTTCTGCTACCGTATCCACTGGATTTTGAGAACGGAGAAGAGGCGACTTATTTTGTAATAATTTGGATTTTTGGGTTCTACTTTTAAATGCTTGTGCAATAAAGCAATCGCTATGCATTACATTTTCTTTATAAGTACACATATAAGAGTAGTTTTTAGTTCAACTGTAACATTTTATGCTTGTATTGACCCAGTTACTCGTGGTGGAATAGTCGAGAGCATGATCTAGCTAGATTCTAGCTGATGATGGT
>NC_090730.1:144490576-144500431 GCF_036898095.1 Palaemon carinicauda
ACGGCACTTAAGTGACCCCTCCAGATGGCCTCTTCGATATATCTTCAGGTAAACAAAGGGAAGTGGAGACACTGGTATTTCCTGATATCCCCTTCTGTATGTCTTCATAATGTGTTGGGAGGGGGGGGGGGGGGTTTAGAAACTCTCTTCTTGGAACAAATTGCCGTCGGTCACGAGGTAAGTTTCGTCATAATTTGTTTTCTCTCTCTTTGATTGTTCGTCCATTTGCTTGTTTGTTTCCTT
The DNA here is from genome assembly GCF_036898095.1 of Palaemon carinicauda. Classification (NCBI taxonomy): domain Eukaryota; kingdom Metazoa; phylum Arthropoda; class Malacostraca; order Decapoda; family Palaemonidae; genus Palaemon; species Palaemon carinicauda. The sequence goes on from NC_090730.1 coordinate 144,490,820, forward strand.
CATTTTTCTTATGGTAATGCTTGTTATCTGACGTGATTCTCTTTTTTACTATTTTCATGATACCAAGGAATTATTTCACTTGCTTTTATATTTCCCAAGGCTGGCTTTTCTTCGAGAATATTGGTGGTAATTACAGATTTTGGAAAGCCATCATTATTGTTGACTTTTGAGTTGTAATTTTTCAGACGCTGACCTTTACGGATAAAAGTTCTTGAAGTTATTTAAATTAGATACTTTACACTAGATATGTCAAAATTAACATAAACAATAGTTGATAATATTTTCGGATGTCGAATTGTTAACTAGAAATATATTTTCCGAATGAGCTAGAAAGTTATGGTTTTGTTGATCATAGTTTTTATAGAATGGTTCAATTCCTTGATTCAAATCACAGAAACACCGGGCTTTTAACAGAACAGAACAAATGATACATTTTATGATCCTCACTGATTTTGTCTACACAAAGACGAGGTCTTTTAGGATAGTACCTAATCTCTCTCCCACTTTACTGAGAAGAAAATTAATAGTTTCGCAGATTCAACCAGGCTGGGAAGTTTTTTTTTTTATTAGCATTTTTATTAGATTTAAAGGTCACACAGTTATATCATTGTAAGAATGAATGGGGGACTAAAGTGACCTGTTTGGTAATCCCTATTGAAACGGGTGTATGACCTTTGTTAAAATAATTATTCCGTTAGATAAATTTCATGATCACATCGAAATGGCATGATGTCAGAAAGTAATTTCATTTGGGAGTCACATAGAGGGAAAGTGGCCTCATAGGATTGCATAACCTCTCACCGGAGAGACAAATGAAAGTTTCCCATAAGAGACAAGGTGGGAAACTTGAATTATCATATATCATGAAATGGTATTTTGTGATAGATATCATTAAAGATGATATCTGTTTATTGAAAAGATATGAGAACAATACGCTGCAGAGGTTAATCTGATAATACGTCGCATAGATAACTTTAGGTGAATGTATTTGGTTTGGAAGTTAAAATGCCGTTGATCATTAATAGCGTTATTATGCCATTGTCAAATAATGACAGTTGAATAAGCAAAGTAACTTTTTAATGTAAGTCTGTCCAATTTTGAATAAAAAAAATCACAAATTGTAGATGGCAAAGCTAAGAGAATAACTTATTACTGTATGGATATGGAATGGCCAAAGTATCTACAGATGTAGAAAATTATGGTTAGAGTAAAAACTGATTTTGTTGGTAACCCAAAATTGAGAGAAGACAAGTAATTGTATTTTTTTTATCATGTATTATTATTCCAGGGTAGATACTCATATGACTTAATTATCATATGTTTTAATGCCACAGAGCAGACTGAATAGGTAGATACTCATATGACTTAATTATCATATATTTCAATGTCACAGAGCAGACTTAATAGCAGCCTGAACACGAACCAAAAGTATTGTAATTGATAAACCTAATTACTAGATAAACAAGTTGGATAAGATGTAATAGACCCAATTAGAAAGAAAATAATCTATATAGCTATATATTTTGCATATGATGTAAAAGTTTTATCATTGCCCAATCACGTTACTCTATTATCAAACAATTATGTAATTGGAAGAGGGAATTTATAAAAGCCTTTCGATGAAACACTCAAAAGTCCCATTGAGACATTCTATAAAGAGTTTGCTGTGCATTCACATCATACCAGTGTTAAGTATATTTGTTTGTGTACTGAAAACAAGGGTAAAATGACTCAAAAGACTCGTAAATTGATTTTGATGCTAAGGAATTCTATATTAACAAAAGCTAGCTTACTATGAGATTCAGGGCCTCTGTAACACGGTTTTTTGGACTTTGCTCCTTATCAAGGCATCGGATGTAGCTGAAAGTTGACATATGTATATTTTACAACCACACACAAATTTTTTCAGCCTTTTCAATAACCTAAACCCGATAGTTTTAATTTTTATAGAGTAAAAATGATCTAGCCGACGCCATGGCCAGTGATAACGAGCCAAGAGTCGAAAACATTCATTACGTAAGCAATGTAAACACCTTTTGACAAAATTTTGCCCCGCCCATCCACCGGACACCCATTCACCTTCTTCCATCGGCTCTGGAACCCATAACAGTCAAGAATGGCTAGCAGGATTTGGAATTGCCCCTGTGGTTGCAAAACTGCATTTATCTTACGACTTGCAACTTTATACAGTCAAGAGAAATCCCATGGCCATATTTACTATAGCCTGAATAGGTAATTATTCAGTTTCTAGTTTAAATCCAATGTTTATGGTCTGATTTGTATTTAGCGTAATATGATTATAATACTTGTAATGTCACTCAGGCTTTTGAACATTTCCATTAACTATTCACTATGCCACCAAGAGAGAGAGAGAGAGAGAGAGAGAGAGAGAGAGAGAGAGAGAGAGAGAGAGAGAGAGAGAGAGAGAGATTGTATGTAAATAGTCTTGATATAACTATTTTTGTTAAAATGAGAATTTTGTGCTAAACTCTCCATCAGACCAACGGATCATCCGATATAATTTTTTTTTCTTCTTCTTAGGCCGTACGACCGTGTTGGCTATGTTTTGGGCATGACTGCATTTTGTAAATAAATCATGAATAGTTTTAGGAGTTTTATTTGTACATCTTATGGGAATTTATAGGAGTAAAGTGAACATAATTCATTTATCCTTTAAAATAATTACTACATGTAGCAAAACAAATAGTAGTAAAGATGATAATGCAATGAAGGAATGATACCAAACTTTATCTTTAGCTTCAACATCGGCAATAACATACCCAGTTGCCATAAATTTGTCAGCTTAATGAAATAGCCTATCATCTAATATAAAACTTAAATTCTGAGGAGGCCATGGCTTATTGCACAGTGAAAAAAAATGACACAGACTTTATGAATGGCGGAACGATACATAAATGTGGGTGGGGTATCTGTGCTAGCGTAGTAATACTACTGTAGCAGTAGTCCCGCAACAGTATTATACATGAATTAAACGTTTAGGCCAACTGCTGGGATCCTTGAGGATCATTTAGCACTTCTTACAACTACTCGAGAAATAAGTTTTTATAGCCAGAATTTTAATTTTCTGATCCAACAATGCCCATGATAGCCTTCAGTGTTATCCAGAATTATAACGAGGCTAAAGTGGGTGGAGCCTCATGAAGTCATCATTCTGACGATAATCATTGGTGAAAGTTTAAAGCAAAATGCAGTACCGGCTATTTTTTTTTTTTTACAGTAAATAGATCGGTAGATAGACAATAAATAAAAATTGCTTGACATTGGATGTAGCAGTTATCAAATCAAGCTTGTCTACTACGTTTTTGAAAATTACCAACTATTCCCTACACCTTGTCAGTCTGATTGTGAGCTATAAAGTAGACTGTAATTTCTTAGGAAACTTATTTTGGGAGTTAGACAAATAATCGAAGTGTTTTTGTATTTATTAACATATTTTGTTCGTTTGTTCATTTTGACAATTCTCAGTGGAGAGGTTTCAGAGTTCATAAAGGTGTACTGCTTTGCTTTTATTTACACTTTTGTGTTATTGTTGGCAGAGGTATAGCCTTCGTTACGTATAACCAATCATCGATCGAGAAAGAGAGAAGAAATGCCGTCATAAGTTACGTAACGAGTGGGTTCGAAACCTTTTCTCTGAGTAAGTTGGCCCGTCTTCAAAAATCGTCACTTTTACTTAATAAAGTACCAAATCTATTCAACCTACGTAATGCAGAATATAGTCAAAATTTATGTGTGGATATAATGTGCATTCTGAATAAGCGTTATATTTATGAAATTCATAGAAAAAAAGTTATTGCGAAAAAACCGTGTTACAGAGGCCCTGAATCTCATAGTAGATGTCTGTAAGCCATCAACGCCCGCGAAAATTCCTTGCGGTGTGTTTCTTTTCTTCCATTATATGGCAAAAAAAAAAAAAAAACTTTTCGACAAACGCTTTATGGCCACCAGTGAATTTCAATATCAGGAAGTTCTCAGTTATACAGAGACATGCGAGTAGTTCAATTAAATTAAATTTAGAATTTTGCAAAAAACCATAGTTCTAATAGTATATTAAATTACAATAATTAACCTGGTACTGAAGTAGGTGGGTTTTCAAATATATATTCTTCAAGTTCTTGTAAGGCTAAAATTATTGGCTTCTATAATGCCGCTCTTGATCCCAGATTAAACTGCTAGGCAAGGGCTTATTAACACTCTGTGCACTATTACTGACTTTAAAGTTTATTAGATTATGCTTAATAGCATACTGTACAAGTGGTCATTTTTTCTTTCTTTTTTTTCTGATATTCTTTTTTTTTTTTTTTTTTTTGTATATACCTTCCGGCTCTCCTTGGACATGGTATTTGGTGCTCTAACTGATAACTTGAAAAACTTATAGATTTAAAATCAAATTTCGTAGATACTTCTTCAACAAAGTGAAAACAAATTCATATTTTTTGGTGGGGGGTGGGTTGCCGAGTTGGTTCCATCTATTACTATCAAAACGATATTATATATATATATATATATATATATATATATATATATATATATATATATATATATATATATATATATGTATGTATGTATGTATTTAATATTTTGTTAACTCCACCATTTTATAATTTCCAATTGTTAACCTTGACTGAGATCCTACAAACGTCAAGGTAATAATCATAACTTAAAAAATAAAAAAAAACATTTAATAGATATGAGGTAAAAGGAGGGTTAATGCATCTAGCCCCTAATGATATTAAAAGCGAATTAATTCATGTTAAAATAACGAGGAAAACCGATGACAAAAATATTCCATGACTGATGAAAATTGATGAGTTTTTTTTTTTTTTTCATAGGCTATTCACTCGTATTCATCTAGTTTTGTATTTCACTGTTTTCCTTATTGCAAATTTATGATTTAATAATCTATGTTGCTAGTCAATAGGTTTTCATGACTACAATACTCAATACTAGTCACAAAGGACGCTGGAAAATCATATTTAGTAAAGAATTCATCTTTATCCAACCTACGTTGATTAAAGTGAAAGACTACAATACAATTTGACTGAACAACATTAGATATCAATATGCTAAAAAAGGATCATAATAAAATAATTCTCCATATACAGAGAAAGAGCGATAAACCGAGGAACAAAGTTCGCTAAGGAGGGACAATAAAGAAAAAAAAAAGGCGTAGGAGGGAGAAAAATAGCTCTGGCAACCACTGGCCTTGATTCGCCGTCATGGGTTATGGCGGCGGTCCCTTTGATCTTCAGAAAGGTGAAGGTGACGTCACCGCGTTGCAAATGAAATGGTATCAAAAGAATAGTTTGATAATCCTATTTTATTTTCGCCAACTTCAATGACACTTGGACATTCACACCGAGTCTTTTTTTTTTCTGTCATTATGTAAAAACTTGTTAGACTAAACGAATAATGTGTAGTCAGCCCAAGGACGCCTGTAAAGCCTGGTTCATAGAAAACACGAAAAGCTATGGGTCGAGAGTGGGGCTTAATCCTGAAAGAAGCTTGTGAGATTTGGGTCGGGGTGGGGGGAACGACACTGAACTGTAATAGCTGGAAATTGTAGATTCCAGAGGGTCATTCTAGAAGAGGTGGCCTAATGGGTGTTCCAGGTAGCATGCGAAGAGAGGAAACTTACCTTAATCTTAACAAAATAGTGTTTCAATTCATTCCTGCAGAAATAGAGACTAAGGATATAGTGTCGTTGCCTTTGTTAATAAGTCATCAGCAAGGCATACGAAGGACCAAGTGTAGCTTAAGCTTTGTTTCCTACAAAACTACTAGAACTTTACCAATTGTCTCTGTTGAACAAATATGCAGTAGTTTACAAATTTGTCCATTTAAAGGAAAATGGCTGCATGGGAATAACTAAAAAGACATTTCGGGTCTCGTTTTTAATAAATCTGATTTTTGTAAAGAAAATGTGGCATACATCTATTATTTATAACTTTTTTCCTCGTCATTGGGTTTTCCTATTGGTTTACAGCGAATGTTTCATTTTCAACTCTGAATATTTTGCAATTCTTATTTTGTAGTTGGACCTCAGTTTTCTGCCTCATTATTTACTTTCAGTATCAATAAATCACGGAAGTTGGCTTCCCCATTGGTACTAGTATTTGCAGTTTGATTTCGGCTACATCCATCTTGAGTAAGTTATGCATGTCTTGCCCATCGACATGCAGCAGCGAGGTTTGCTCTGCTTTGCCATCAGTGTATCCAGATTCCAGTCAGTGTACTGGAATTGCATCGAATGTAGCCTCCCCCTTCTCTCTCTCTCTCTCTCTCTCTCTCTCTCTCTCTCTCTCTCTCTCTCTCTCTCTCTCTCGATGGAAATGTAATCTGAAGAGGGACGGAACTTTTTTGGTTTCGAAAGTAGTTTTACGAGGGAAATTAAAACTTTTGTGGTAAAAGTAAAGGTTGTATGAGAATGTTACAGACACAGTAGTATATATACTTACAGGTCTCAGATTAAAATGTGTCATATGGTTTTGCTTAATTGACAATTGTTAGATAAAGTAATGATAGAGTTAAGGAAATTTGTTTGTTTCCTTTGGTAGTAATAAGACAGAGTATCAAAATAAAAAAATAAAGATTAGTCTTAGTTTGAACACAGCCTCCTCTTTAGTAGGCCAAGTTTAATTCCCCATTTTTAGGATCTAGCACATCGTCTTATTCTTTATTAGCAATTCCCATCTACTAGCATCCCTCTTATTGTTTAGGCCACTTTTCACTTACTTTACTTCTTGTTGGGGTGATACTTAAAAGACAACTTAGATCATTGGAAATTATATTTCTCCAGAGTGATTTTTCATTAAAAAAAAGACTTACGATTTTTATCCTAATCTCAGCAGCACATTTTTGTTTCTTAAATATATTTTATAAACAAAGTTATGCAGTAGCGGTACACGTTCCTAAAGGTTGATTGGTTGATTTTGATTGCATCAATGATATTTAAATAATTAAATCTAAAAAGTTGTTTTGTGATAATGAGAATGTATATAGATAATAGTTAAGTACATGTAACGTCTTTTTTTTTAGATCTAACTAAATTAGATATGTCAACGCACAACAATTTTTATACATCTCTATCAAAAATCATTTTTAGAAATAAGATATTATATACACATAGACAAAGGCAATGGATAGTAGCAGTGGTGTATTTAAGGAAAGTTAAATGGGGATCTTCACCTTCTGAGCACTAAGTTAAAGAGCGTACACTCGCTTATACCAACTTGCCCATGCCTACAAAAGTTTATGCATTTTGAAAACAACGTTAAATAATCTCTCTCGAGTGATATATAGCTTAATGCTATTAGATTTTTGATGCAGACTATTACGTATTGAAGCACTATGAAACGATGATAAAATGTTCATTAATCAAAATTGAAAATTTACTAAGCGGTCCTGTATTTTAAAGTTAACTTTCGTGCTAGGAAACTGATTTTCATGTTATTTTAAAGGTATTCTTTATCAAAGTCTCTTAAAAAATCAAAAGTAAAAGAAAATGATGACTTTAATATAGCCTATAAAGCCCACACTTTCCTATCAAGAAGTGTGTATAAAATACTATTTTTACGAATAAATATGCATTGATTTGCACCTCGAAAAAATGCAGTAGAGACGCTGATTAATGATATACAATATTTATGCTTGCCATTCTACAATATATTTATCGCCTTTATACGGACAGTGCATTGCAGTGACATAACACTAATGGAAAGTGGATAGAGAATGGCAGCTTAAAGAAATTAGTTTGGGGAATTAACATGATTTAAAAAGGATAGATAAACAAATAGATATATCCTTTCCTCTGTCTTTTATACAATAAGTTTTTGTATACAAAACAAATATCCGTGAGCAATTTAACGTGTTTACCTTTTCATGAAGATATGTAGAAATTTTATATAATCTTAAGTTACAAAATACCGTAGCAACTGTTTTTTCCAGTATAAAGAAAAATTGCTCAACACCAAAACTAGTAGGCTACATGTAAGGCGTTTGACTCTGAAGAGAGAGAGAGAGAGAGAGAGAGAGAGAGAGAGAGAGAGAGAGAGAGAGAGAGAGAGAGAGACCACTACACTAAATTTCATCAGGGAATTGGAACCAGACAGTGTAAGTGCAAAAAACACTACAGTAATATCTTTTGCTCATCAGTGGTCCTATGAAAGTAAGTGGAGGCATGTGCAAAATCTACTTGTGCTGTATTTTTTTTGTAGTGCCCTTAAGCAAACAACCATCTTCATAATGGATAGTAAATAACTTGGCTTTGATGTGTCCACCAGAAAACCGACATCCAATATTATCTTGCAGCCTTCGCTTCGGGGCTTGAAGGAGCATCATGGGCAATTATACAGTTCCAGCTGAAGGTATGGTGGTGAAATAAGGATGACTAGTTTTCATGTAAAATCGGTTCCACAGTTGAGAGAAATGACAAGTGAAACTATGAGGTATTGTCTGAAGGTTACAAGATCAACAGTGCATCGCACACTTAAGTCAAGAGCCAAACAAAAACGGGATGAACTGATCCGATAGGTCGGGTTCATGTTTTATTGATGCGTCAAACAAGTGCTTCGCCCAACCGAGTCTATCGAGTTGGTCAGAATTTAGGAATGCGCTAACATGTATTCCTTGCCATTTTCTCTAAGACTTATTCAACCTATAATGATCATTTTATCTCTAGGGTTTAGTACCGAGTGCCCACTGCTATCAGATACTCTACGGTCGCACACAATAAACGAAATTCAACGAAAACATTTGTCGATCTTACAAGGCTAATGGCCGAAACCCAGTGGAACACTAAACTGCCACTTTAGCGTTCCGAACATAGAGTTATGTCTCAATCAGCCATTTGGGGGGAATGAGGGGGGGTTTGGGGCATTATGCTAGCCCTCAGGGCAGGCCCCGGATTCCTGGTGCGGTGGAGGAGGGAGGGAGGAACGAACGAGTTGGGAAGTGATGAGGTGAGTGTGTGAAGAGAAGGGAGTAGATTGCATCCAGCGCAGCGTTGCAAATGTATGTATTTCTTTGTGTTTACATGGTAGGCAAGAAAAAGTGCTCATGTATGTTAATGGAAAGTAACAAGTTGGCCCTGTTTTGAAATTATTCTAGCAAAACAGCCACCTTTTCGGGGTTGGTATAATAGTATCATTATGTCTCAAACTATTTATAAAGGTGGGAACCTTAGATGTTTGACGTCAGCAGAAAGGGTGCATTGTTGAGTACTCTGGGGAAATCAACCCTTCATTCCGAGGTGGTTCGTTATTTTATTATAGAATCATTTACATAAATAACCTTTGTATTTGGTCAGTCGGTCTTATAAGTAGATGTTATTGGAAAGTTAACTCACTAGTTTTTCATAGTAATTACGACTTGTTTGCCGAAAAAAAAAATGGCAGAAGTTTGCATTCGTAAAGGTAGAATTTATAATTTCTTTACAATATTCACTGGTGCGAAGAGAAACAAATTTTGAATAATTGCTAATTGGCTGTTGCTGGATATTGACTTAGTCGATCTTATCTTCCGACCATTCGTAACATTGAATACCTTTGAAATAGATCATGTCAGCAAATGCATTCTCGCCATCTGGGATAG
>NC_090730.1:144505931-144513431 GCF_036898095.1 Palaemon carinicauda
ATAGAAATTAAGAAACTTTACTGAACAATCATTCACTTCGTATAACAAGTAAACATTTTCAGTATCACTTGTCTCTATGAGAATACGCTGATTATAAGTAACTTGAACCAAAGATGGCCTATAGTCTATTTCTTTTATCGAGGCAGATTTGCACCGACTCGCAGCGATGCCCTTTTAGCTCGGAAAATTTTCCTGATCGCTGATTGGTTAGAATTATCTCGTCCAACCAATCAGCGATCAGGAAACTTTTTCGAGCTAAAAGGGCACCGCTGCGAGTCGGTGCAAATCTGCATCGCTAAAAGAAATTGACTATAGTTACAATCTTGGTATTGGCTATAGGTGAGATGCGTTTCGGAAGGAGGTAGCCTATTCTGTCCTTTCATCTTCAGGTAATTCCAACTGATGTTGTCGGGTAGGACGTTAGCCTTGTACCATATGGGCATTTGCTTTCATGAGCAGTATGTAAGAAATGGGGCATGTTTTTAATGATCGTTTCTCCAAGTGCCAACATGAGAGCCACGATATGTTGGTACAGAATCTTGTATCGTTAGCCCAGAGAGATAATTTTTTTTTTAGTAAAATGCGGTCTCCATGCAACTATGCAATCCACATGATACCATGAGTTTCCCGTCGATCAGATAGAAAGGAGAATAGCAGCAAATCCCCATAAAGAGAAGAAATCGGGAAGGAAAATAAGCTAATAAATATGTGGAGAGGTAAATAAAAATAAGTTAAAAGCTACTTTAATAGTCAAAAGTTATAACTGTAGTAAGAAAACACGAATAAGGAAAAGGAAAATTAATCATAAAAATGGAGACGTGACTTTTTCTAGATTGCTTGTTACTTTTTACAAGGCACAGAGCCCGTATCTGTCCAAAAAGGACAGGCAATGTAGAAAAATAGCTTTTATTTTTTCTTATACGTATCAACTCTTTTTCCTTTTTTATCTCTATTGCTAAAGTTATAGCTCCACTCCATCTCGAATGTACAAACCTAAAATTTTGACATTTAAGGAAGTTTTTAACTCCCCCTCCCCCCTTTTTTTTTCACTTCTCCCCTACTTATTATCTTTCCTCCTTCCCGAGCTCTTCTACTTATATGTACTTGCTGTTATTTTCGTCAACCTCTGATTGATGAGTGACGTCAGTCAATTGCAATTAAGCCAACTTTACGTTGGCACGGGACCTTGCCAACATTGCGTCCCATAAGTCAGACCCTTGAAGGATACGGATGGGAAGGTAATATTCAATGATTTATACCTCTGAGGACCGCCCCCACTCCTTGTAGTTGATCCAGTGTTTACGTCTTTAGGTGTATCAGTATCTCCAGTATTATTTTCTTTTATATTGAAGGTTCTGTCTGAAATCGTGGCTGATGTTGAATTTTTTTTATCATGGTCTCATTATTCGCAATATTATTTGCTCGCTTGGTTTTCTTGGTGTAGTAAATTCTGCATGTTGTTAATTTTAGGTTGAGTCCTATTTCCAAGGATGGGGATGGGCAGGATTTCTTTGGTGGAGTTTTCAAAGAGCTCTTCTTTCCATATGTATATTTCTTTTTAAGGCAGACGGCATCCCAGTAATCACACGGGTCAGTAAAAAGACTTCCTCTCCATCATAAAGCTTTTTCAATGGGTCATATGCCCTCATTTCCATTTACTTTCTCTTTTTTTTTCTTTCTCCTTTTCAATGGAAGCCTTTCTGGTTAGCCGCATGATTACCTATTCATAACACAAGGCTGGCGAAAGTACAAATACAAACTGGATTGGTTATTCATTCACATCGACAGGTCATTCCAAAATACCGTGAGAACGATTTGGGCAAAGGTTCTTCACGCAGTTTCTTCAGATGGTAGCTCCTTTTATAGTTTCTTTTATTTCCATCGTTAACATCAATCATTACTTCATGCCATTTTATTTTCTTTCATTTTGATTGTCAGGTGAACGCCTTCATAACATTTTATTTTGTATTTAAATTGAATCACGGAAAAATAGATTTTATAAATAAACTAATTACAAAAAAAAAATCGCGATCTTCCTTGTGAGGACAGTATGGAAGGGAAAGAAACATAGGACAATATATAAATGAATTGAGACACAATAACTTCACGAGATTTCTTTGTGATTTTGCGTTACTTAGATTGGCAAATATTGTTCTAAGATTTTTATAGTAGCGAAATGCAGTTATCAGTCTTGTATGTAGAATTAATATAATTAGATATACTATAGTCGGTTTTCTGTGTGTTTCTTTTTACATACAGTACTTGATATAAGAATGATCTGTAGATCCTACTCAACATACTGGAATCGGTAGCGCAGCTTTGTTTTTCCATCATTCCGTTGTGAGAGAATAAGCAAAAAGGGATAAATCATATCATATCTATATCATTAAAGATATAGAGTAATCTTAAATAGATGTATATTATCATAAAAATTTTAATAATATTTATTTGCAAAGGAATGAAAAAGTTTTAATTCACAGAAGAACTTTGTGCTAAGAAAAAATCAGATCAGCAATTTGTGTTAATACTGACAAATACCTTTGATAAACTAATCAGTATAATCTGGGAACAAATTGTTTTAAAGGTTTAAAGGAGTGACAGATGCAAGGGACACGGTAATGTCCTAGAGACCGGTTATATATACATATCCTCACAAAAACTGCCTTTAATAATTGATATTTACCCTTTTGAGTTACAATTTAGCTTAGTCCAAACACCATTTATTTGAATAGTAAGAAAATGTTTCCTCTGCCGAAAAGTAGTTGGCAAATAACAATTTTAGAGGGCAATTAAAAATGAAGTACATTAGGCAATTTCATTCGTGAGTCCAGCCGTTTGTGCCATTAAAATTTAGCGAACAATCGAGAAGCATTTACAAGAAATAACCCAACTATGCCTACTAAATCTACCTCATGAAATAAATTTCAGTATATATATTCTGTGCCTCAGGATTTTGGCTTTCTGACCTCCACTAATACAACGCTAAACGTTTCTCCATATTAGACGGCAAAGTGAAAATATTGATCAATGTTGAGCTAAGTTGTCAATTATTCCAACGTATTCCTTATGCTTTCATTCTAAGCGAGAGTTGAGAAGACCGAATACCTCATCGATGAGCTCTTTGATGATCTAAAAGGAATATGGAATGGTAATAAATAGCTATTGAACATTTCAAATTAGAATATGAACTATGTGTCTCATTTAGTCCGCATTATCTTTTCTGTAGGTACGTAAAAGTTACATAAGACAGAAATTTCTTGAGCAGGTCTCTTAAAAGGAAAGCGTTTATCCTTTATTTTATGGCACTGTCCTGACAAAAAATCTTATCAAATATTGAGTAACTTTTCAGTATCTTCTCAAAGCGAATTGAATTAAAAGAAAAACTTCAACAACTGGTGTATATATTATCTTGCGATACTGTCTAGAATTCTTGTTTCTCCGAGCTGTAGAATGCAACTGTAGCTTGTTAATTTTGCCAGATGGGATATTATGTAGAGAAGTGGAGTTATTAAGGTCTTTGGAATCCCAATCCTTTCTGGTATGTAATTTTACTTTAAAGATGAATTATTACTCTGGCCTGAATCATCAAGGATCACGTCCAATTTCGTTTGAGATATGTTAACCCTTTTACCCCCCACCATAAGGTTAAATTTTGAGCACATTTTGCTATATATTTTTTTTAAATTGCTCTAACAGGCTTAATTTTTGTCCTAGAGAGGTCAGGTTGATCTCATTCTTTTGGAAAATGCCTGAAGTTTCTCATAAAATTATCAAAAATATGTAAAAACATGTAATTAACTGTGTTTTGCAAGAACGTTCCGGTACGTCCTTTGTGGGGTGAAAGGATTAAGATGAATAAAGGCGAATTATTTTTTTTCTTTACAAAAAGAATAAATAATACCTAATAGGATTCTTTTGGATTAGAAAATACTACCGAAAACAAAATGTTAAAACCAATGATACGAGAAACTTAATTTTTCCTAACCTTTACTTTACTCTTGCTGGGGTGGGGTGGGAGCTTATACGAAAAAAATAAAATCAGGAAACGAGTTATGTACTGACTTAACATATTCATAGGTGCGCGTCTTTAGGCAATGAAAAGTTTCAGATGAAAGTGAAATATATTTAGGGTTGTGGTGGTCGATGTGGTAACGTCCCTGACTGGTGATCGCCAGACTGGGGTTCGAGTCTGGCTCAAACTCGTTAGTTTCTTTGGTCGCTGCAACCTCACCATCCGTGTGACCTAGGGATGTGGGGTTTTGGGGAGCCTATAGGTCTATCTGCTGAGTCATCAGCAGCCATTGCCTGGCCCTTCTTGGTCCTAGCTTGAGGGGAGAGGGGCCTTGTGCGTTGATCATATGTATATATGGTTAATCTCTATGGCATTGTCCAGCTTGATAGGGCAATGTCACTGTCCCTTGCCTCTGCCATTCATGAGCGGCCTTTAAACCTTTAAATAGGTCATGTCTGCCTAAAAAAAAAATCGCAATGATGCCATTAGTCCTTTGCCCTTTACATGAGCCTGGTGATCTTTATCATTTTCTTTAAGAGTCAAATGCCAGCATTTTCCCATTAAATGCTCTCAAACACCGACTCAATTTTTATAAGATCTTTTATAACACTGAGATTTCATAACAACACCAATAAAGATATTTTAGGTATAGCCACACTCTATTTTTTATTCTTAGGACTTGTAGGTTTAACAATTTAAAAAAGTTTTTAATGTAAGAAAAATGCACTGTGTCTTACGAAAGTTTTCATCTAAAAGTTTCACATTCGCTATTTTTCTTCAAACCTGAAGGTTTTAGAACATTTAAGAAACTAATGTTTGCAGAACATAAAAATCGGCGTAGGAGTCTCAATTCTACGGCCCCCAAAACTGGTAAGATTGGGAAAAATATAATATGAAAATCCAACTTTCAAATACAGAAATGCATGAGAATCCTCATGTTTTCCTTGATTTCACATGTGTTTCGACTTAACAGAACCCAAAGAAGTATAAAGGCGTAATTAATTTTCTAAATACATCGTTTTACATCTACTAAGAAAACATTGATAACAGAATTTCTGAACAAGGTTTTTGAAGGAAATGATGCAGAGTCGGATGCATGGTGTGGTGAAAATCCATTTTGATTCAATTTCTTTTACATGTCGTAACCAAAAAACCTTTACATCAAAATTTTGTGTTGATTGATTACATTTTGACTATTGAGAATTTCAGAATAATCATTTAAAAACGGGAATTTTAATAATATATTTGCTTTATTTGTTATTCTACAAATAGTTCCATTTTGAATAATCTATGATTATTTCTATTAATAAACAAATTTTAAGATTTCTCTTATCACTTTCATTCAAAATTTTGTGTTGATTGATTACATTTTGACTATTGAGAATTTCAGAATAATCATTTAAAAACGGGAATTTTAATAATATATTTGCTCTATTTGTTAGTTATTCTACAAATAGTTCCATTTTGAATAATCTATGATTATTTCTATTAATAAATGAATTTTAAGATTTTTTTATCACTTTCATTCGTATGTAGGAAGCATCGTCCTTGCATTAGGATCTTCGTTCTGAACACAAATATAGATAACTGTAAATTCACCTTAGTTTATATATAAATTCACGCTCGGACTTCTTACACCATTGTACCAAACTCTTCATTACTTCGTGCATCTGAAATGAGTACTTCTCGTATTACTGAAACAATGACTGACGTATTTTTTCGATGCAGAATTTAAAACTTTCACTGCGTAAATAATACATATTTCTTGTATATTAATTTGTGTTATTATTATTATTATTATTATTATTATTATTATTATAATTATAATTATTATTTTTATTATTATTATTATTATTATTATTATTATTATTATTATTATTATTATTATTAATATCAAAATTATTATTATTAATATCAAAATTATTATTATTAATTTTATTATTATTATTATTATTATTATTATTATTATTATTATTATTATTATTATTATTATTATTATTATTATTATTATTATTATTATTATGTAACAGAGCAACAGAGCAATCGTTAGAAAATATGACTAAGTAAAGCTACTAATCACGAAAATTTCTATAAGAACCAATATTATATTATTATTATTATTATTATTATTATTATTATTATTATTATTATTATCATTTGCCAAGCTACAACTCTAGCTGGAAAAGTAGAATGCTCTAAGCTCGAGGGCTCCAACAGGGAAAATAGCCCAGTGAGGAAAGGAAATACGGAAAATACAAGATAAGTAATTAACAATTAAAATAAGATAAAATCAAGTTTGGAGAGATGTATAAATTAGAAGATATAGACTTAGACACAAATTTTTTCATGTCTTTTAATGAAAGTCAAGAGATTACATCAACAGTCTCAACAGTCTATGGGCTTAAAAAAGAAAAAAAAAATGTGGTTTTTAACTACACGCATTTTTTTTTCTTTTTTTAAACCAAATCGTGATTCGTTGGAAATATCGAAGAGAAACAATTATATTTTATGAATAGACAACAGAGGTCTCCCAAAACAAGGAAACTTGGCGTATTTAAGATATTTCTAAAAAAAAAATGGGCATGATACCTCAGATTAATTAATTTAGATTTCCCTTAGTAGGCCATTCAACTATTCTCAAACAATATCTTATATGAAAAGTAGCGACTTCTCGGACAAATAATCTCTTGTTTTTAGATCATAAATATCTTTGCGCCTTTTCGTTCTTGCATCATTCGAAATTGTACCTCGTATCTTTTAATTCATGGGCCAACTACCTACCGTGTTATTACTCATCACACGCAATCTGAAGTTTAAATGTGACAGTCTCATCACATAATGATAGAGAAAAAAATTCCACTTTTTTTTTTATTATTATACTTTCATGACAGGCTCATGCCCTAAATACCATTCTTTAACACGAGGCTTGTTCTAATCTAACAAAGAAATTTTTTTTTAAAGAAAAAGAAAGGATGTCTTGCTTGATTAATGAGAAGATGAAGATGAATTAGATGTTGTTAAGAGACCACGATAATCATCAGTGATTATTGCGTGGAGGAGCGGAAGTAGGCAATTGAGATAAATGACCCAGTGGGCCTAAGACACAAAAGGATAGAAGGGGTCTTTGTGGATGGAAGAGATTTGAGGGTGCGTTGAGGTGGGGTGTGGATGGATCTTTTTTTTTTTTTTTTTTTCTTTTTTCTTTTTTTTTCTTTCTTTTTTTTTTTCTCCTCCAAGGGATGGATGGGAGGGAGCTTTACGAGGGAGACTGAAGAGAACGAAGGTGGATGGGACATATAAAAGGGGGGATGCAGGTGGAAGGGTTGCCTCAAAGACCTTAATTGCTTACTCAGGTAGCACAGGACAAGAACCAGCACCACTCACGCAATCTTTTTTTCTTCTTCTTTTTTTTTTTTTTTTTGCAGACGAGGGACACTGTCATAATAGACTCTATATAGTTATTATGTCTTTGTATTGTCATTAGCCTT
>NC_090730.1:144518431-144570931 GCF_036898095.1 Palaemon carinicauda
CTTTTGAGTAGGCGGGCTTTGTGTGGATGGATTGGTATACAGGGAAGCTTTTATGTTCCTTTTTTTCCAATATCAAGAGTTACGGGATGTCTATTGATTATAACTTCATCATATTCCACCTCTTCAGATTCTGTGTGGTCCTTCTGAATGTCTTGTGCAAGGACGCATTTCAATCAGAGGCCTTTAGGGTCACGTGTGGTCCAGCTGTTGGGGTCTCTTCCAGATGGCGAAAGAGCGGCAGATGGTTTGGGCTCATAGGAGTAATTTTTGTTTATAGTTTCGAGTAAGTGAAGAATAGCCTTTGATCTGTTGCACTTTAATCGCAATTCGCTTCAATACCCATATCTATTTCTGTTCTATGATTTTCAAATGAAAGTATGGTTATTGATTACAATCACAATGCCTAATATAATTGTAAATTTAAATCAGGAATCGACTCGGAAAAAAGAAAAAACATTTATCATCCATTTTCAAACTGGAGTAGTAATTGCTGCAAAGAAATCGAGAAAAACGACTGCAAAGTAGAATATAAAATGTGTTAAGTCAAAATTCGAATGACAACTGACACCAAACCGAGAAATGTGAATGGCAATAAAGGGGACGGAAATGGTAAGAGAAAAAACGTATCTGTTCATTGCTTCTTCTTTTTTGAACTGTGGATACGTTCCAGTCATACCGTGATATTGTCAGGTACTATTCTTTTTTACCTCTAACAAAGAATAGTTTGATTCTAACAAAATTTTATGTAAGTAGTGTTTCAGTTTAAAGGAATCGATTTGCAAAGCGTTCGGGTTCCTGTGCACTAAATAAATTAAGAAACATGTATTATCATAACCTTCCAATGATAATTGGAATTGTATGTTTATTATGAACAAGAGAAATATTGATGGTATCACAGTGATATGTCACCTTGAATATTATAGGCGTTTTCAACCTAAACTTCGCTACCAGAAAGGGAGAAGCGGTAGAACAGCATCAAAGGTAGCTTATGAAGGCTCAGAATATATGCCTTTAGTTGGAGCCCCGTAATTACCGTAGAGCATAGTAATCTATATACAAAATTATCTTCTTCAGTGAATGACTTATTGCATTCCAGAGTTCCGGATGTTTTTTTTTTTTCTTTTTTTTTTTACGTATATGCTGATGCCTTTACCTCTTCTAATAAAATCTCAAAGTTGTAGAATCTTTTGGAAGTAAATTACATACAGCTAGGGACATTAGATAACTATGGAGCAATCGATCCGGTATTCAGTAAATCAAAACAGTTCCCTTCTTCAACCTGGAAGAATGGCGGAAAATCCCTGTTCTCATGTAATGGATGAATCTATTATTTATATACAGTCATAAGGATCCCTTACTACAGATACCGTATGTTTTAGAATGAAATATTTCTGGTAGAAATTTGGATTTGAGCTGCCATTTTAATACACAATTTTGTTGTTTATCTTATAAGATAAGAACAGATGAAACCATATGTGAATTTAGATGTTAAGTAATTGTCAATCCCTCAATACTAGCATTGTTGGTCAAACTACTACAATTCTATCAAGAATTTCAATATCATAGAAACCTCTATATCACTCCAATACTTCCTGGAAAAAAACAATTGAATGCCTGGAATATAATAGCTTACTAACAGAGATTTTATCAGCTGTAGAGAAGATACTTCTTAATTATCATGTAAATATTCGTCTACTAATTCCCTCCAATCAAGTATTACCTTTTGACAACCCTGAAATAGAAATTGTCATTAAACATAGAGAGAGAGAGAGAGAGAGAGAGAGAGAGAGAGAGAGAGAGAGAGAGAGAGAGAGAGAGAGAGTGGAAAGGAGGGAACCAGAATCGTCCATGGAAACACATTTACCAAAGGTCTTTCGCCTTTCAAATGCCATATTTTAGATTAGAAGTTACATTTTAGTTCGTTGGGGGAAGTAATCTATTACGCATATGCAAAAACCCTATTTAAAACAAAACACCAACTACGTTTTACTTACCTCGGCTGGTTGACCATATCCCATAAGTCTATCTTACCCGTACCAGATTATATATATATATATATATATATATATATATATATATATATATATATATATATATATAATTTATATGTATATATAATTTATATGTGTATATATATATATTATATACACACACACACGTATATATATATATATATATATATATATAAATTATATATATGTATATATATATATATGTACACATATAATTTATGTGTGTATATATATATATATATATATATATATATATATATATATATATATATATATATATATGAAAAATGCAGCCCTTTTAGTCCACTGCAGGACAAAGGCCTCACACCTGTCAATTCAGGTCTTGGGTCTGGCTAATTTTCATCTCCACGCTGGTGATGGCGGGAGACTTTAGTCTGATCGCTCGCCAGCTTTGCTGGTCATGACAATACGCAAACCTAGGACAAACCATTTTACCACGTTAAAATATACTCTCTTCATAGCCGGAGACCTGTTCTTTATTATTATTATTATTATTATTATTATTATTATTATTATTATTATTATTATTATTATTATTATTATTATTATTATTATTATTATTATTATTTGTAAAGCTACAACCCCAGTTGGAAAAGCATGATGTCATACGCCCATGGAATCCAATAGGAAAAAATAGCCCAGTGAATAAAGGAAAGAATTAAATAAATAAACTACAAGAAGTAATGAACAATTATAATGAATTGATTTATCAATAATAACATTAGAGCAGATCTTTCATGTATAAACCAAAAAAAAAAAAAACAAGATGAGAAATAAGATAGAATAGTGTGTCCAAATGTACCCTCAAGCAAGAGAACTCTAACCAAAAAACCATAGTACAGAGGCTATGGCACCACCCAAGACTAGAGAACAATGGTTTGATTTTGGAGTGTCCTTCTAGAAGAACAGCTTACCATAGCTAAAGAGTCCTTTACCCTTACCAAGAGAAAAGTAGTTACTGAAGAATTAAAGTGCAGTAATTAACCCTTTGAGCGAAGAATTGTTTGGTAATGTCGGTGTTGTTAGGTGTACAGTACAAGGAGATAACAGAGGGGAATGTGGAAAGAATAGATCAGACTATGAGGGGTAGGCAAAGGATAAATGAGCCGTAACCAGAGAGGAATCCAGTATACTATTGTCGGTCAGTCAGAGGACCCAATAACTCTCTAACAGTAGTATCTCAACGGGTGGCTGATGCTCAAACCAACCTACTACCTAGGGTACACAAACGTGCATATATATATATATATATATATATATATATATATATATATATATATATATATATATATATATATATATATATATATATATATATATATATACTTTTGACAACCATTGGGCTGTATGGTATAGAGATGCCAACCAAGTGCAAAAGGGCAAATGATAACTTTTATAGCGAGATGAGAGAAAAAATCATTATTGTATATGCATATCAGAAACAAAGATTTCCGAGGCAAACTGAAATCCTTTTAGTATTAATAAAATAAGAAATACTACTAAAATTATTTAGAATATATGCGCATACGTTTATAACAAATCACAAAATCATGAAAAATATAGATTCACGTTTACAAATTCCCTTATTGTAGACCGATTTACTGGGAGGTGATGTTACCCTTAAAAATACCATGCTAAAACAACTGCTTAATGGTGTTCTAAAATAGATGAACACATACGGAAAAGCTCTGAAATATGAAAATCTAAAATTTCCTGTGCTGAAATTTTTTTTTTCATGACGTCACTGTCGTTAAACACAAGTTCATGTGGATTCTGTAGTGTGGAATAGTAGAAGTAGATTCATTTGAGTTCACGTTGATTATTTTGTATTTGTAGTGTACTGTTTACTGCTACTATGTTTCGTTTCGGCTACGTCCTTGTTCTGTGCTTTTAACAATTTCTTTAATCTCTTTAACTATGAATCGTAAGATAAAGGCTAATATATTAGTTTGTCCGTCAAGTTTAAGCTACCATAAAGATCCTTAATGTGCTAAAAAGGAGGACACTTCTTTGTTTAGTTTGTTATTAGTATTCTGGTGAAGCTGCATGGTCTTTTATTCCCCCATGCACCATCTTAGTTGCAATTCATTACTACGAATACGTAATTCGACCGACTGTCAAACCGCACCACTCCTCGATCAACTAAGAAAAGAGAAAACGGTAAGTCACCTGTATTAAACAATAGAATTTTTCAGATTTGTTTTTGTAGGTCTTTTACAGTTTCTTGTCCTAGGCCAAATGAGCTGAATAGGGTAAGGATATTCGGTGCCGGTTTAGTATGTGGCCTACCCTTCGAATATGGCCTACGGAATTCTATCTGTTTTAGTATGTGGCCTAACCTAACCTAAAATAACCTAACCTAACTTTACCTTACTTAACCTAACCTAACCTAACCTAACCTAACCTAACAAGCCAGGTAGGCCACTTACTAAATCAGAATAAAAATGTTAGGCCACATACTATAATTTTAACTTTGCTGATGGTTATTTGTTTTCGTCTTGGATTATCAGCTATAATGAGGCTTATTATTTGTTGTGGATGTTTTATGATTTAATTGGGTACAATAACACTAAGAAGTGAAAATCGATAAAAGATGGTGAGGGCTAGGAAGGGATGTTTATGGTTGCTGTGTGGAGGTAGTGTACTTCTATGATTATATATACGTTCTATGTACTGTAGGTGATTCTTGGTAGACTTTGGTGGCATCATAGCTTTCGATGTCTGACAAATGACTAGGTAGCATAGTCTGTTTTTTTATACAATAACGTAGTAAATATGCTTATTAATGTTTGTACTAGTTATGAGATTAAAGATTTTATTACCTTGTATATACTAAATAGGTGTGTAGGTAAAGTTTTGGATTCAACCAAATTGGGAAATGTATTATATTAATATATTTTCCTAGTAAAGCACGTGATAACAAAACACTTCTTCTCAATACATTATTGTCGCTAATGCATACTTACAGAGAAAAAAAATATTTCAGGAATTGAAGGTCTTGACTTTTTCTAAGTTTAGTGTATATCTTTCCATGGGCACGCAAGGTAGCTCTTGTTCGTTTGTATATCTGTTTTCATCTTACTTGGCTCCTCCCCATTGCGCAATGTGACAATATTTGCTTGAATGCGCATTTGCTCCTCCCACTAATGTCGCTCCTCCAATCTAAATACTACTGGGTTCTTTTCAAGGGTTATTATTGGACGATTCATTGGTCTCTCAGTCTTGTTTCAAGGATCTGTTTTTCGTGCAATATAACATTGTAAACGATAGTATTTTGTTTTTTTCCCTATTTCATTATGGGAGAAACCCGTGATTGTCGTTTGTTTTCGGTTTTCAAAAGTTCCGGTTTCTATATTTTCATCACACGTCACTTGACTGTCATGGATCCTCCGGTACGGTTGTGTGAAATATGTCGATATTCCTATTTTGATGTGATCGGCAGATTTCATGGGAATTATAATGGAACTCCTGAAGTAGTGAATCGTTTTTTAAGGGAGCATTCCGTATTACCTTTAAGTGTCCAGTGTGGTAAATGTGATTCGGCTTTACATTTTCGTGAGGATAGACATGTGTGGTATTGTACCAAATCTGTAAAAATAGCTAAAACGCGAAAAAGACGTTTGTGTAATTACACTGTCAGTGATTTTAAGGGAACTTTTCTGCACGGGTCCCACCTTCCCCCGTGGAAATTAATTTTATTTGTCAACCATTGGTTGCATAAGTGTTGGGACCACCATTTCGTTATAAAGGGCCTTGGTATATCTTCTTCTACTAGTGTAGACTGGAGAAGCTTCTGTTCAGAAGTAACTGAATTTTGTTTTGATAACCAAGAGCCTATTGGTGGTGATGGTGTAATAGTGGAGATTGACGAATCTCATTTTGGTAAACGGAAGTTTGACCGTGGAAGGCCTCTGAGTGATATATGGGTGTTCGGAGGTATTGAGAGGGAGTCCAAAAAAACATTTATTGTTCCTTTAATTGACCCTTTACCGCAAAAGCGTGATGCAGCTACCCTCATCCCTTTAGTTCAGAAATACATTAAACAGGGCAGCATTATTGTGAGTGATAAGTGGCGGTCTTACAATTCTCTGGGCTCTCTGGGTTACGATCACCGCAGTGTAAATCATTCCAAGAATTTTGTGGATCCTTCGAACCCCGAAACCCATACACAAAATATTGAACGGCTTTGGCGGGAGCTGAAGGAGTGGATACAACGCCCTGGTAACCGTTGCGAATATTTCAGGCAGTATTTGTCTCGGTTCATTTTTATACATAAATGCCCTGAGGAGGAGCTGCTCCATCATTTTTTTATTGCAGCCAGTAAATTGTATCCTCCCCAATCAGAGGCTGAACGTATTCCAGTACTTGATGATTCAGAAGAGGGTCATCCACAACCTTCCACATCTTCATCGTCATCTTCCGTTTAAGGTAAGAAGTGATTTAACAAAATATATATATTCAAATTTACCCCTGGTTAAAGGGGGGGTTGCAGGGGGGGCGAAGCCCCCCCCGGTAGGGGTACAGGGCCCCTAGGTTAGGTTAGGTGGGTTTGTTAGGTTCTGTGGTGCCCTGAAAATTACTGTGGCCTTAAGGGGGGGTCGCAGGGGGGGCGAAGCCCCCCCCGGTAGGGGTACAGGGCCCCTAGGTTAGGTTAGGTGGGTTTGTTAGGTTCTGTGGTGCCTTGAAAATTACTGTGGCCATAAGGGGGGGTCGCAGGGGGGGCGAAGCCCCCCCCGGTAGGGGTACAGGGCCCCTAGGTTAGGTTAGGTGGGTTTGTTAGGTTCTGTGGTGCCCTGAAAATTACTGTGGCTTTAAGGGGGGGTCGCAGGGGGGGCAAAGCCCCCCCCCCGGTAGGGGTACAGGGCCCCTAGGTTAGGTTAGGTGGGTTTGTTAGGTTCTGTGGTGCCCTGAAAATTACTGTGGCTTTAAGGGGGGGTCGCTGGGGGGCCCTACCCCCCTCCCCCCGGTAGGCCTAGTTAGGGGTATGGGGGAGGGGTGCTGGAACATTAATTATTCATTTATTGCAATTATCATTCAATGCCCCAACACCCTCCCCCCCCCTTCCCCCACCCAAAACCCCGGTTCCCAAAGGGTGTCCCCCATAATTGGTGGGATGAACTAGGGTATACATAGTAAATCTCTAAATCGGTTGGTTTGCAGTCAAAATAAACGTTAAATTCATTGAAACCACACTATTTCTGATGCAACAAATATATTTTTATTGCATTTTTCCAAATTTGGCTGAAACTAAAAATTTACCGGTGTGTAAGATAAACTGTGGTATTATTATAGTAAAACACACAAATAGTTATACGAATAAAGGGATGCGATTTATATAGAAAGACACTTGCTTTCTTTGAAAATTACCTTTATTTCTGTCGCAATTTAATAGTTAATAAGATATACCCTATATCCTACGGTAATCTGGGCCACTCAGTGGGAACTGGGTGTGTTTGGGTGGGAAAATTTACTGGCGAAACGATAATGGTAAAACTGACCCTTTCTTCTCCATACATTATTCTCTGGAATGCATAATAAATCCACAAATAATTACACAAAATATGGGCATCCTCTGGTTAATACCTGGTATATGATACTTATTATCGAAACTGAAATTCGCTATAAGAAATGGATGAGTGCTGGCGGTATTTTTCTATATATGTTTAATGGTGGCTGGGGCATAATAACTTAGGTATTGGTCGATTAAAATGCGAATTCTATCTCTCACTCTTAAGTCCATTGTTTACATCTGGGAGACTGATGTCGAGTTACTACGGTAGCTGCGCAGGCGTTGCTTGCATTCGCTTTGGCCAGCTTTTCAGTTTTTTTTTGTGATGTAATCCTTTAGTTTGAGTTAAACCGCCGTCACATAAAGACATCTCCAAGAGGGAACTTAGGGGAAATACAATCTATTTTGAAATTTAGTGTAATTTCATCTATGTCAGCAATTAATTAGGATGGAAACGCTCTCCGTTCGGTGTATAGATATTGTTACCAGCGTAAATGTAAAAAATAACGCCAAAATAATGAGCCACAGGAATTGAGAGCACAGCTCAACATTACCGCTTGCCAGTAAATACGGAGCTTGCAGTTTTTTTTTTTTCCGTAAGCGAAGCGAGCGCACAACGGAGCAAAAACCACCTGAAGGAAATGAAGTGAATCCTAGATAATTACAGTATGATCCTTAAATCTTCAGCCACTTGAATGAACCATATATTTTTCCAACTGGTTATCTAGTGTTTATTTTGCATTTCTGACCATTATCATTGCTGCAAATCACTTATTGCATTTCCCCACCCCCAAAAAATACTGGTTTCCCATTAGGGTCCCCCATAATTTTTTTTTTATATAAAGGGGTCCAAAAATCATGAATAAGTGGTTTGCCCTAGTAATTGCAACGCAAGAGCCCGTGTCTTGCATAAGGCAAGGCAATCTCAACACACCAATAATCATGGTCAGAAATGCATAAAACATTAGATAGCAAGTAGGAAAAATATATTTTTCAATATTTAACTTAGCCGGTGATTATAATAGCTGCAACTCTGTTGCTCGACAGAAAAACTCTACGTAAAAATTCGCCAGCGATCGCTACACAGGTAGGGGGTGTACTCAACAGCGCCATCTGTCGTTCAGATACCCAGTACTCATTGTAAACAAAGAACTCAATTTTCTCTCTGTCGGGCTACCGGCAAGACCTACTAATTCGCTGTTGCTAACTGGATTTGTTTTCACAACTATTTGGTGAAGTACACTATTCTAGTTTTGAGCTTTCGCTATGCAGGTGTTTTATCTTCATCTTAAATCTTGAACTCGTTTTGGATAGATTTAATTATGGTGACAAAGAGAGTATGGACTTTCTTTCACTTTTAAATGGCCGACCCTTCCCTTAGACGGAAGTGTGTTTAGGCTTTTAGTAATTATCTTATCACGTTATAGTTTTTCCTCTATATATTTTATATCTCTCCGCCTTTATTAGGCCTCTTCGATTAACTTTCCATTTTTTATAAACATATAAAAATAAATTTTAATGCTTTGTTTATATAGACCTTTCCTGAGAGTAGGCAGTCCTAACTTGGAAACCGAAGTTAATCAACGTTGAGCCCTTTATATCGTCTTTAGCTTTTAAAGAGCTAAGGATTTAAAACTTTTTAAATGTAATATTTTATGAAAGAATTTCTTTGATAGTCTTCGTACTGTTTTCAAAGATGAACTAACGTTTAGTTTTTTATGCTACGCAGTTGTTGACGTTCAGGACGTTCAACATGCGCTCTATCGTTACGATAGAGAGAGAGTGTATCACGGTTTCACTTTGCAGTAAGAATAAATCGATTCTGACGTTTTGTTCATTCTTTCTTAGCTTAAATGTTTTAAATTCTAATTTAAAGGAACTTTTTATTTGAAAAACCTTTCAGTTTTTTCCTTTAGTCAAATAACATGTTTTTTTGACGATATATAATTGGGCTCTTCTCTTAGGTGCGAAATCAAGAGAGAAAGAGAGAGAGAGATAGAGACGGAGGGAGAGAGAGGAGAGAAAACGTTCCGTTCAAGCGGGTAACGTTGTTCTCGTGTTACTCACGTCCCTAGTCGCTGTACGGGGAGGAAGGATAAAACGTTTTTAGGTTTTTATTCTCGTCCCCAGGCTATGTGCGGTGAGAGATTGAAAACGTAGTTATATGAACTAGTGTTTAGTCTCTTTCCCAGCCACTGATTTTTTTTTTTTATCTTAAAATATGTTTTCTGTTTTTTGCTGGTATTATGAGCTTGCATTATACGACTGATTTCGCAATTACTACCTTTTGATGAAGGGTAGAATTGCGTGTTTCAGGTAGAAATAAGTGCAAAACAGAAAATCGAAGTGATAAAGTGATATGCGCAAAGTGTTACAGTGTTGCGTCCGAGGCGCAAAGTGTTACAGTGTTGCGTCCGAGGCGCAAAGTGTTACAGTGTTGCGTCCGAGGGTTCGTCTGTTCGTGCCTGTCGTTCACCTAGTCCGGGACCTCTTACATGCTCCCAAGCCCAGGGGAGAAGTAATGTCAAACGACTTATGGGTTCGAGAGGCCTTGACCAACGAACAGACGTTTTCCCTCTATGGTATCGGGTGTATCTTACCAAGATCTCCCCTACCATAAGACGAGAGAGACGTTGTTTCTCCTCGCCATCCGTAGGCTTTTCGCATAAGAAACCTGTCACAAGGTTTCGAAGCCCTTAAGCGAAAGTCAGTCCTTTCAGGACAGGTCCAGCGTCCTGGTTACAACCATTAGGACAGCTCTGACCCTATGCAGTCATCGGATAACTGCTCGCCGCCTAACAAAAGCGTAACACAGACTCCGAGAGTCTTTTTTTGTAGGCAAAGTGTTGCGGTCACAGACGTTACCCTCGTCTATTACCACAACCATTTCCGTTGATCCTTAAGGGGTTGTATGGCAAAACGTGCAGTATATGCTTGCCTCCCTTATGGAAGACTATTCTGCCGATAAGTCCGTTGAGTCTAGCCGTTTATCTCATCGATATCCTGGCTTTCAGCCAACCTAACGTTCCTTTGTGCTTACTGTTGACGTTGGCGTAGCTTAGTCACGTCAGTCAGGTTGTTTAGAACCACACTCGATGCGGTCTCGTGTGGTTTTTCAGCCGCATTTGGACGTTAGGCCACTGGCTGATGCTCCTGTTGACGTTCAAGACGTTCACTAACAATCGGAGTTGACTTGTTTTGACGCTGTGCGTCAACCTCCGCATTCTAGAGTTGTTTTGACTGCTCAGTCTAGGCAGTCAAAGCAGTCTCGAGTGGACGCTGTGCGTCCTCACGCACCTGTTGTGGTTGACAGTTCAGTTGTTGACAGTTCACAGACTGTCAAGCAGTTACATGACGTTGCGTTCTGGTCCGCTACTAATGCACCAGTGAGAGACTCAGCTTTTATCGGACAAGGTTCCTGTAGATGAGGAAGTTGCTGTTCTCCCTCCTACTGATATTCCCTTGAGGACTCTGTCAGATGGAGAGGAGCCTAAAGCTGCTTAGCCTCCTATGGACTTTAATTAAATCATGATGATTTTTTTAAGGATCTTCGTCCGGATCTTTTTGTAACTGCTGCTCCTCGTTCGCCTAAACGTCAGAGCTTACACTAGGCCTAGCTACTTCGAAGCCGTTGTTTTTAAGCTAGTGCTCTCTCGCTCTCCTAGAGAGCGTTACGTTGGCTAGGCGACTGGTTTTTCACCAGGAGGAGTTTGGGGATACAGCCTTTGCTTTCCCTTCTTTTAAACTGGTTTATAGAGCGAGAGTCTGATATGACACGAGAGAAGTTCTCGGCTTGGGAGTTCATGCCTCTGCCCAGATAGACTTCTCAATTCTGGTAGACTCTCCCTGGCGCCTAGCCAGGAGACGCTCCAAGTTGTTTACAGGTCAACTTCACAGCTGTTGTCGAGCCTTTGAAGTTTTGCTGTACTATTATGTCACGCATAACAAGGCTTTCAGGGATGGTAAACGGTTCCGCCTCAGTCGCTAACCCCGTCTGTTGCCACACCTGCTCCCGTAGACCCTAAATGGGCTTTGCTGCAAGACATGCAGTCCAAGCTTGCGTCCTTGATAGAGGACTTAAATGCGGAGAAGGTTGCTACCGAACCTTCTGGCCAACAACCTTCCAACCGGTCGGTTGTGCGCCCTGTTGACGCTGAGGTAACCTACTCGCGTCTGCCAGTTGAGGTGGTTCCTCCACCGATGCGACCCAGTGTGGGTTGCCAGCCGCACGTTGACGTTAAGCGACGCTCGGAGGTGGTTGTTGACGTTCAGGACGTTCAACAACCAGCAGAGGTGACTTGTTGTGACGCTGTGCGTCAACCTCAGCAACCCGGTAGGGTGTTGACTGCACAACCCAGACGGTCTAGACAGTCTCGGGTTGACGCTGTGCTTCCTCGCGCACCCATGGTTGTTGACAGTTCACAGACTGTGCAGCAGTTCCATGATATTGCGTCCGGCTCCGTCACGCATCCACCAGTGCGACCGGATTCAGCGAGCCAGACGTTGCCCACTCCGTTGCCGTTTCCTCATCAGTTTCGGATGAGGAACCCTCTGATGAGGACGTTGCTGAACAACAAGACGATCAGCCCCCAGCCCTGCTATCCATCCAGAAGATGCTGAAGAAGGAACGCTGCTCAGTCAGGCTGTGGATGAGTCTGGTAGGGACGCTGTCATCCGTGGATCAATTTGTGTCACTAGGAAGACTACACCTCCGTCCTCTTCAATACCATCTAGCTTTTCACTGGAAAAAGGACAAGACGCTAGAAGCGGTCTCGATCCCGGTTTCCGAAAAGATAAAGTCTTGTCTGACTTGGTGAAAGGACAATATCAACCTAAGAGAGGGTCTTCCCCTGGCTGTTCAGACTCCCAACCACGTTCTCTTCTCGGACGCATCGGACGTAGGCTGGGGTGCGACATTAGACGGTCGGGAATGCTCGGGAATATGGAACTCGAGTCAAAGGACAATGCATTTCAACTGCAAGGAGCTACTGGCAGTACGTCTGGCCTGGAAAAGCTTCAGGTCTCTCCTTCAAGGCAAAGTGGTGGAGGTGAACTCGGACAACACCACGGCTTTGGCGTACATCTCCAAGCAAGGAGGGACCTACTCTCTGACGTTGTACGAGATCGCAAGGGACCTCCTCACCTGGTCAAAAGGTCTAAACATATCACTAGTAACGAGGTTCATCCAAGGCAACTTGAATGTCATGGCAGATTGTCTCAGTCGGAAGGGACAAATAATTCCAACAGAATGGACCCTCCACAAGGATGTATGCAAGAGACTTTGGGCCACCTGGGGCCAGCCAACCATAGATCTCTTCGCAACCTCGATGACCAAGAGGCTCCCAATATTTTGCTCACCAATCCCAGACCCAGCAGCAGTTCATATAGATGCCTTTCTCCTAGATTGGTCACATCTAGATCTATATGCATTCCCTCCGTTCAAGATTGTCAACAAGGTACTGCAGAAGTTCGCCTCTCACGAAGGGACAAGGTTGACGCTAGTTGCTCCCCTCTGGCCCGCGAGAGAATGGTTCACCGAGGTACTTCGATGGCTAGTAGACGTTCCCAGAACACTTCCCCTAAGGGTGGACCTTCTACGTCAGCCACACGTAAAGAAGGTACACCAAGGCCTCCACGCTCTTCGTCTGACTGCCTTCAGTCTATCGAAAGACTCTCGAGAGCTAGAGGCTTTTCGAAGCGATTGCTAGAACAAGGAGAACATCCACCCTTAGAGTCTACCAATCGAAGTGGGAAATCTTCCGAAACTGGTGCAAGTCAGTATCCGTATCCTCGACCAGTACCTCTGTAACTCAAATAGCTGACTTCCTCTTATATCTGAGGAAAGAACGATCTCTTTCAGCTCCCACTATCAAGGGTTACAGAAGCATGTTGGCATCAGTCTTCCGTCACAGAGGCTTAGATCTTTCCAACAATAAAGATCTACAGGACCTCCTTAAGTCTTTTGAGACCACGAAGGAGCGTCGTTTGGTTACACCTGGTTGGAATTTAGACGTGGTACTAAGATTCCTTATGTCAGACAGGTTCGAGCCGCTACAATCAGCCTCCCTGAAAGATCTCACCTTAAAGACTCTTTTCCTGGTATGCTTAGCCACAGCTAAAAGAGTCAGTGATATTCATGCCTTCAGCTAGAACATCGGATTCTCATCTGAAACGGCTACATGTTCTCTACAACTTGGTTTTCTAGCCAAAAACGAGCTGCCTTCTCGACCTTGGCCAAAATCGTTCGATATTCCAAGCTTATCGTATGGTTGGAAATGAACTAGAAAGAGTCTTATGCCCTGTAAGAGCTCTTAAGTTCTATTTAAAACGAACTAAACCTTTACGAGGCCCGTCTGAAGCTTTATGGTGTTCAGTTAAGAAACCATCTTTGCCTATGTCAAAGAATGCTTTATCCTATTTTATCAGACTGTTAATACGAGAAGCTCATTCCCATCTGAATGAGGAAGACCAAGCTTTGCTGAAGGTAAGGACACACGAAGTTAGAGCTGTTGCAACTTCCATGGCCTTTAAACAAAATAGATCTCTGCGAAGTATAATCGACGCAACCTATTGGAGAAGCAAGTCAGTGTTCGCGTCTTTTTATCTTAAGGATGTCCAGTCTCTTTACGAGAACTGCTACACTCTGGGACCATTCGTAGCAGCGAGTGCAGTAGTGGGTGAGGGCTCAACCACTACAATTCCCTAATTCCATAACCTTTTTAATCTTTCTCTTGAAATGTTTTTATTGTTGTTTTTGGGTTGTCCGGAAGGCTAAGAAGCCTTTCGCATCCTAGTTGATTTGGCGGGTGGTCAAAGTCATTTCTTGAGAAGCGCCTAGATTAGAGGTTTTGATGAGGTCCTGTTGTATGGGTTGCAACCCTTGATACTTCAGATCCTAGGGGTCGCTCAGCATCCTAAGAGGATCGCGAGGCTCCGTAAGGAAGACGTACTTAAAAAGGCAGAGTAATTGTTCAAGTCGACTTCCTTACCAGGTACCTATTTATTTTGTTTAGTTATTTTAATAACTTCTAAAATGAAATAAAAATTCTTAGCTCATATGATGTAAACATAT
This sequence comes from Palaemon carinicauda, assembly GCF_036898095.1. NCBI lineage: Eukaryota > Metazoa > Arthropoda > Malacostraca > Decapoda > Palaemonidae > Palaemon > Palaemon carinicauda. The sequence continues at coordinate 144,533,046 of NC_090730.1, forward strand.
TTTGCTGGTCTCTACCCACCCCCCTGGGTGTGAATCAGCTATTATAATCACCGGCTAAGTTAAATATTGAAAAATGTTATTTTGATAATAAAATAAATTTTTGAATATACTTACCCGGTGATTATAAATTAAAGGACCCTCCCTTCCTCCCCAATAGAGACACAGTGGACCGAGGAGAAAATTGAGTTCTTTGTTTACAATGAGTACTGGGTATCTGAACGACAGATGGCGCTGTTGAGTACACCCCCTACCTGTGTAGCGATCGCTGGCGAATTTTTACGTAGAGTTTTTCTGTCGAGCAACAGAGTTGCAGCTATTATAATCACCGGGTAAGTATATTCAAAAATTTATTTTATTATCAAAATAACATGGTTCATGTATTAGCTAGAAATTAAAGTATCATATATTTACCGTGCATTTGTGCATAGCTTGTTTTGCAATAACAACTTTATACTTCTTGCACACCAGCTATCCTCCCACTTTTTTTTTACCAATGGAATTACTCCTGTAATTCCTGTTCGTTTGTTTGTAAGTAGCTCCTCCTCCTTCCTTCCCCTAGCATATGTCAAAATTTACCATATTTGGGCATGTTTGTATGCTTGAGTGTGACGTAGGCACTTCTGCGACACGCACCCAGTTTTCTTAGGAATACTGCTCAGTTCCTTTGTAGTAGCATTTTGTGTGTTATGGACCCCAACGTAACAAGTGTAATGGCTGCCATTATGGCTATATGGATGCTATAGCCAACTTTCACGGTGTGTATTACAGTTCTGTACTCCTAGTGTAGTGAATAATTTTTTAAAAGTGCGATTCTGAGGTAGCTTTTAGGGAAGACCAGCGCATGTTCTACTGTAACTTGACTAAAAATTGCTAAGACAAAAAAATGTCGTAGGTGCGGTTATAGTGTTAGTTCTTATAAAGGAACGTTCCTTGATAAGGCCCATATCGAAACCTGGAAACTCCTTGTATTTATAAACCACTGGCTCTGCAAACATTGGGACCATGAAACAGTTATCGAAAGCCTCCACATTTCTCCCAGTATTAGTGTTGACTGGAGGAGGTTTGGTTCTGAGATAACAGAATTTTTTATTGATAACCAAGAGGTTCTTGGTGGTGATTGTATATTACGGGTCGATAGACGAATCTCACTTTGGTACGGCCAATAGTGACCGTGGTAGGCATTTGTATGATATTGGTGTTTTGGTGATCGAACGAGTGTCAAAAAGTCTTTTTAGTTCCGTTACTTGAACATTTACCTAAAAAAAGGGATGCTGCTACACTGATTCCCTTGATAAAAAAAATATATAAAGGTATGAAGTATCATTACCCGGGATAAGTGGGGTGCCTATAACTCCTTACAAGAGCTGGGATACGAGTACAGGACCATCATCCACTTGGAATAATTTGCTACCCCTCAGATCCAGACACCCATACTCAGAATATTGGATGCCTACTTCTTTTTCACACGGTGTTACCCAAAGGCCTCATCATTGCACCACTTTTTCATCATTGCCAGTTGCCTCTACCCTCCACAGCAACACCAGGTGCCAGAAGACCCTGATGACTCCCAACCTTCCACGTTTTGTGATGTACTTAATCATAATGTATAGAATTATTTGTGATTTACTTTTAGAGTTTATGACCTGGATAGGGGGTCCGAGGGGTAGGCTAAGCCTGTGACCAGGGAAGGGTAGTGGGGGGGCTTTCCCCACTACCAGGTTAGGTTAAGTTGGTTTGTTAGGTTCCGTGGACTTCTTCAAATCTCAAAAGTGTTAAATAATCACGTTCTCTCCTGTTTTCACCCACCCAAAGTCCAAGGTTCCCACCTGTGTCCGTCAGGAAGTGGGGCAGCACAACGGGAGATCGGCCTATTTGCAGTGAGAATATATGTCAAATTCGTTCAAAGCATATAATTTATTGAAGGAGAAGTTTTTTCTCTTGCAAATGTAGTTCCGTGTTCTAGAATTTTACCTAAATTTCTCTCGGTTATAATTCACGGTGCTTAGCCCACCTAGTCAAGGCAGCAATCATTTTGCTTTTTTATAATATAAAAGGCTTGATTCTGTATTTGAAAATTGCAGTTAAATATATGTTAAGAGTGTTTGAACAAATCTGACTTGCGTTTATATCAGAAAAGAAGAGTTTCAGAGGTACAGAACCCATTGAGAGCCACACAAATTCCAGACCACAATAGGAAACCTTTATTTTATGTAAGGAAAACATAGAACCAGTGGAATATAGTAATCCTTATCTTAATTGGACAAATAGCTACAGGAAGTAAATTTATAGTTTAGACCAGGGCTGGATTTGCAGCATAGGCCTACTATGAAATTTCTTGACATAATAAGGTGTTAGAATTAATGTGACTTTCCTTTCCTTTCTATGGAAATAAGTAGTTTCAGGGATACTTGACTTCTGTATAGAGCAAAGAGAATAGGGACTTAAAGGGAAGTCTGGAGAATACACAGATGAGTGAAATACATGTTGGCTGTCTCTAGCCCAACCACACCCACCTACTAACTTAGGGCCCCATGACTTCTTTACATACTTGTGGGTGGACTTTTGTTTACCTGCTTTCCCTGTTTCCTAACTTGTAACGACGGCATCATATAACTTGAAAAAGGAATTCAATAAAGTATACCTATACACTTTAACTAGGTAGGAATCCCATACCTTATTATTCAGATTAAGAAGTTGCATTTGGTAATTCCCTTAACTGTGGTGTGATTACTACTTCAAATAGTTTTGCATTAGGAAACACAAAATAGTCCTGCCTCTTTAGTCTCGCTATAGATTACGAATAAATACAATTTGATAAGAAGCAAAGAAGCATGGAAGCCAAATTTTCTAGCCTTTTTACACAAATACAGTACAGTAGTGTAGGCCTAGTACGTACTTATGGTATACTGTATATCTACCATACCAACATAAGGGTAGTCTTTAACAATACTGCAAACCCTGTTTCAGATTAAATACATTTCAAATTGTGTAGTTCTACAGTACAATAGAGTACACATCTGCAGCATTTAAACCAAGTTGAACAGATTTTCATATACTTTATCCTCTTAGCACTAATGCTAGCCTAAATTAAAACAACAATAACAACAGGGGTATTATACTTGCTGGTTTGGTTTCTAATTCCATGGACTGTTTCTCTTCTGAGGAGACTGTTCCATAACTTCATATCAAGATCTGCCTCCATGTAAGTAGTCTAATGCCTCTAGCTTAGTGGCGATATTATAAACAGTTTCTGCCATTTCATAAGAGAGGTTTCCCTAAGCACAATATAAATACCAACCTCAGTTAATATGATATTTTGATTTCTAGCGAAACTGAAATTCACTATAAGAAATGGACGATCGTTGGCTATTTTTGTATTTTTCTCTGTATGACTAATTGGTGTGGGGTATAATAACTTGCTGATCGATCGACTAAAATGTAATCACCATTTCATTGTCTAAGTCCATTATTTACTTTTGGGAGACTGATTGCGGGTTACTATTCATGCATTGTTTTGTTTCTGACAGCTGTTCTTTTTTTTGTATGACTGAATTATTTGCCAGCTTTTTTAACTGATTAAGAGTTTTTTACAGTATTTATGCATAAATTTATGGATGGTGTTTTACAACAGCCCTTTTTTCCTCTCTGCAGCTTCCGTTATAGGATGATTGTCACAAGGAGAGGGGAGTAAAATCATATTTCAAAATGCATAATTTCATCCATTTTGGTACAGTAATTGATACAAACCTCTCACTCTTTATTATATGAGAATATTACTTTGGAGAGTCTGAACTAGCCATGAGACTTTTAATGGGGTAAACAACCCAGCCGCTAATGTATGGTGAGCGGGTGATATGACGTCGCTTATGCTTTTAGCTTTCTCTCTCTTTCTTGTAATGAAGCTTCACAATGAATCTTCTTATTAATTATGTAGTATTTTTACCTTTACTTAATATTTCTAAATTTCATTTTTAAATATTAAACTTAGCCGGTGAATATATAAATAGCTTATGTCTCCGACGGTCGACAGATTCCAAAAACTCGCGAGCGATCGCCATGAAGGTTGTCGGGTGTGCCCACCAGCGCCGACTATCGGCCAGATACCGCATATACTTCTCAACCAAACCAGTTCTTCTCTGTCGGTGGTCCTGACAACATTGGTTCCGCTCGCGCTTGACCTCAAGTTTCTACCGATTGGTGAAGTACTTGGTTTTGGTTTTATTGCTTTCGCTGTGTTGGTTTTCTTCGATAAAACTCTTGAAACCCTTTTTTGATTATTGTTGATGAACTTGGCTTTCTTTTGTATTTTCTTTGGATTTTCATAATGGCTGACCCTTCTCCTGTCTATCGTAAATGTGCGAAAGACTGTAATAAACGTCTTCTGAAAGCTTCCCTCGATCCTCATACTGTTTGTGCTAATTGCCTTGGTAAATCTTGTCAATTAGGGGATCGATGTGAGGAATGTGTTGTTTTATCGGAATTCGAGTGGTTGGAGTATGAGAAATATACTCGGAAACTCGAAAGAGATAGGGTGAGAAGAAGCTCTTCTAGATCTATAGATTTTTCCTCTTCCCATGCCCCTGAACCTAATCCTTCTCCTGTAGTGGTAGTTTCAGAACCCCCCATTGGCACTCATGAACCTTCTATGCTTGAAATGTTATTGGCCATTCAAGCGTTGGGTGAGAAGGTCGAAACCTTGGCATCGGACAGGAACCAGCTTATGTCCGACGTTAAACTTTTAAAGGTTCAAAGTGGTAAAGTGGAAAGTGCTGCAAATGTGTTTAGTGTTGTGACGGAGGGTTCGTCTGTTCGTGCTTGTCACTTGCCTAGTCCGAGACCTCTTTCAAGCTCCCCTGCACCAGGAAGAAGGAATGTCGTAGGACTTAAGGGAGTGAGAGGTGTAAATCAACGTACAGACGTTCCCTCAAAGGTATCAGACGTTGCTCTTCAAGCACGTCCTTACCATAAGACGGGAGAAACTAAGTTCTCCTCGTCTTCCGATGATTCGTCTCGTAAGAAGCCTTGGCGTAAGGTTTCAAGACCTTTGAAACGCAAGTCGGTCCCTTCAGGACAGGTCCAGCGTCCTGGCTGTAGTCATTGGGACAGCTCTGACCGTATTCAGTCATCGGATGGCTGTTCTCCTGTTAAGCGTAAACGTGACGCTGAGTCCGAGGGTCTCGTTCAGTGCGATGACTTGCATGCACAGACGTTGCCGACGTAACGGCCCGTTTCGACTCCCGTTGATCCTAAGTGGAGTGTCTTACAAGACATGCAGTTGAAACTTTCATTCTTAATGGAAGTTTATGATCATGACCAGGTTCGTAAAGATCCTTTGCTTGCGGTTCGTCAGTCCAGCAGGCGTGACACAGGTCTCCAACCGCCTAAGCGAGATTTGTCTCGTCATTTTGACGTTAGCGCTAATGTTAGCGGTGCTGTTAAACGTGATTCTGATCGTGTTCCTCGTCAGTCACGTCAGTTACGTGACGTTGAACTTCAATTTCCGCAGTCACAGCGTGACGTTGAGCAGCAGTCACCGCAGTCCCGACGTGACGTTCGTCGGCCGACTCTGTTGTCCCGACGTGACGTCGAACGTCAGTGGCCACGGTCTGGTGTTGTTTTTCAGCCTCAAGACCTGCAGTCTGTGCAGTCCCGACGTGACGTCGGACGTCAGTCGCCACAGTCTGTTGTTGTTTTTCAGCCTCAAGACTTTCAGTCTTTGCAGTCTCGACGTGACGTCATCACCTCTGCTTTTGCTGCGGCTCCTTCGCATATAGATGTAGCCTGTCAATCGTTGCCGTCTCGGCATGCTTTGTTTTCTCCGTGTCGCAAGACTTTGCCTTTGTCGGATGATGTTCCTTCGGATGAGGAAGTTGTTGATCCCCTTCCTGCTGATGTTCCTTTGGGGATCCCTTCGGATGGAGAGGAGCCTAGGGTTGCCCAGCAATCCCTTGACTTTAAAAAGATTATGCTTATCTTTAAGGATCTGTTTCCCGATCATTTTGTTACTGCTGCTCCACGTTCACCTCCGTCTGAATTCACGTTAGGCATGACTTCTTCGACTCCGTCGTTTACGAAGTTGGTGCTCTCTCGCTCTTCTAAGAGAGCCTTGCGTTTGTTGGGAGACTGGTTAATGACCAGGAGAAGTTTAGGGAAGTCCTCTTTTGCCTTTCCCCCTTTCAAATTGGCTTCTCGTGCGAGCGTCTGGTATGACACGGGAGAAGTTCTCGGCTTGGGGGTGCCTGCCTCTGCCCAGGGAGACTTCTCAAGCCTTGTAGACTCTCTTCGTCGTCTAGTCATGAGACGCTCGAAGGTTTGCTGGTCCTTTACAGATCTGGATCATCTCCTTAAAGGAATTTTCCGTGCCTTCGAGGTTTTCAATTTTTTGGATTGGTCCCTGGGAGCCTTGAGTAGGAAGGTCTCTTCAGCGGACAGGGACGTCTCTATTCAGATAATGTCTTGCATGGACAAGGCAATAAGGGATGGCTCTTGTGAACTGGCGGCTACGTTCACAGCAGGAGTTCTTAAGAAGAGAGAGACTCTGTGTTCTTTTCTTTCTGCAGGGGTCACTCCTTGTCAGAAGTCAGAACTTCTCTTTGCTCCCTTATCTTCTACTTTGTTCCCTCAACAGCTTATTAGAGATATCGCGGCATCTCTTGTTCAGAAGGACACGCATGATTTAATGGCCACGTCTGCTCGTAAGGTTTTACCTTCGTCTTCTCATGTCAGCAGACCCAAGTTTGACACGCCAGCGGCGAGGTTTATCCCGCCTTTTCGTGGCAGAGCCCCTAGTAGGGGAGGCTCTCGTGCCGATAGCAAGCGAGGCAAGAAGAGAGGATCTAGATCCTCACGTGGCAGAGTCTGACTGCCCACGTCCTCAGACAGCAGTAGGTGCCAGATTGACCAACTTCTGGCAGGCCTGGGAGAAGAGGGGTGCAGACTGGAAGTCTGTTTTGTTGCTGAAGGAGGGTTACAAAATTCCTTTTGTACGAAGACCTCCTCTTGTGAAAGTTCCGATAGACCTCTCTCCCAGGTATCGAGAGGAGACAAAGAGACAGGCGTTACATCTTCACGTGTCTCTGTTGTTAGAAAAGGGGGCGGTGGTGAAAGTCTCGGACCTTCAATCCCCAAGTTTTTACAACCGTCTCTTCCTGGTTCCGAAGAACACAGGAGGTTGGAGGCCAGTGCTGGATGTAAGTGCTCTCAACGTGTTTATTGTAAAAACAAAATTCACGATGGAGACCACCAACTCCGTTTTAGCAGCGGTCAGAGAGGGCGACTGGATGGTCTCTCTCGACCTGCAGGATGCGTACTTCCACATTCCGATACATCCAAATTCTCAACATTATCTGAGGTTTGTGTACAGGAAGGTGGTGTATCAATTCCGAGCACTGTGCTTCGGCCTCAGCCCTGCTCCTCTTGTTTTTACGAGGCTCATGCGGAATGTAGCGAAGTTCCTACATTTATCGGGGATCAGAGCCTCCCTGTATTTGGACGACTGGTTACTCAGACCATCGTCCCGTCATCGCTGTCTGCAGGACCTACAGTGGACTTTGGACCTTGCAAAAGAGTTAGGTCTCTTGGTGAACATGGAGAAGTTGCAACTGACTCCATCCCAGACCATTCTCTATTTGGGGATGGAGATACAGAGTCGAGTTTTTCGGGCTTTTCCGTCAGCCAACAGGATCGAGCAGGCTTTGCTCGAAGTCCGTCTCGTGCAAGAGAAAAACAGTTGCTCTGTGAGAGATTGGATGAGCCTCCTGGGGACTCTCTCATCCCTGGAGCAGTTTATCTCTCTAGGGAGACTCAACCTGCGCCCTCTCCAGTTCCACCTAGACATCCATTGGAACAAGGAGAAGGGTTTAGAGACGGTCTCGATTCCAATCTCCAATCCAGTCAAGACTTGTCTAACTTGGTGGGACAGCAACATAAGACTTCGGGAAGGTCTTTCTCTGGCAGTCAAGAACCCAAACCATGTGTTGTTTTCAGACGCATCGGATTTGGGTTGGGGGGCGACTCTGGACAATCTGGAATGCTCGGGTCTTTGGTCCACAGACCAGAGGAGTCTTCACATAAACTGCAAAGAGCTTTTAGCAGTCCATCTAGCGTTAAGGAGTTTCGAGAGTCTGGTTCGAAACAAGGTGGTGGAGTTGAATGCAGACAATACCACGGCCTTGGCTTACATATCGAAGCAAGGAGGCACTCACTCCCACTCTCTTTTCGTCATCGCAAGGGACCTTCTCATTTGGTCAAAAGATCGAAACATCTCTCTTTTGACGAGATTCGTCCAAGGGGAGTTGAATGTCTTAGCGGACTGTCTCAGTCGAAGAGGAAAGGTGATTCCTACGGAGTGGACGCTCCACAAGGATGTGTGCGAGAGACTTTGGATGACTTGGGGTCAACCCACCATCGATCTCTTTGCGACCTCTTTGACAAAAAGGCTCCCGACTTATTGCTCTCCGGTCCCAGATCCAGAGGCGGCCCACATAGATGCTTTTCTTCTGGACTGGTCTCACCTGGACGTTTATGCCTTTCCACCTTTCAAGATCCTAAACAAGGTGCTTCAGAAGTTCGACTCTCACCAAGGGACCAGGTTGACGTTGGTTGTTCCCCTCTGGCCCGCGAGAGAGTGGTTCACAGAGGTACTTCTATGGCTAGTAGACATTCCAAGAAGTCTGCCGTTGCGGATGGATCTCTTGCGGCAGCCTCGCGTAAAGAGATTTCATCAAAGCCTCCCCGCGCTTCGTCTAACTGCCTTCAGACTATCGAAAGACTCTCTAGAGCTCGAGGGTTTTCGAAGGAGGCAGCTAGAGTGATCGCGAGGTCTAGAAGATCCTCTACCATCAGGATCTATCAGTCTAAATGGGAGGTATTTAGAGACTGGTGCAAGTCCTCCTCTATTTCCTCTTCCAGTGCCTCTGTAGCGCAGATTGCAGATTTTCTGCTTTATCTGAGAAACGGTCGCTCCCTCTCTGCATCTACCATTAAAGGCTACAGAAGCATGTTAGCTTCTGTTTTCAGGCATAGGGATTTGGATCTTTCTAATAACAAAGATCTTCAAGACCTGCGTAAGTCTTTCGAGACTTCCAAGGAGCGTCATATTTCGACTCCTGCTTAGAACTTGGACGTGGTCCTACAGTTCCTTATGTCAGACAGGTTTGAACTGTTAAATTCAGCCTCCCTGAAGGATCTTACCCTCAAGACACTTTTCTTGGTGAGCTTGGCTTCGGCGAAAAGGGTTAGTGAGATACATGCTTTTAGCAAGAATATCGGCTTCTCCGCTAATAAAGCAGTATGTTCTCTTCAACTTGGTTTCTTGGCCAAGAATGAACTTCCGTCTCGTCCTTGGCCTAAATCATTTGAAATCCCCAGTCTTTCTGAGATTGTGGGGAATGAAGTTGAAAGAGTGCTGTGCCCCGTTAGAGCTCTTAAATTTTATTTATCCAGAACTAAACCGCTGCGAGGTTGTTCAGAGGCTTTATGGTGCTCCGTTAAAAAGCCCTCTTTGCCCATGTCGAAGAATGCGTTGTCTTATTTTATTAGACTTTTGATTAGAGAGGCACACTCTCATTTAAGTGAGAAGGATCGTAATTTGCTTAAAGTCAAGGCTCATGAAGTTAGAGCGATAGCAACTTCGGTAGCGTTTAAACAAAATAGATCCCTTAAAAGTATTATGGACGCGACCTTTTGGAGAAGCAAGTCGGTGTTCGCTTCATATTACTTGAAAGATGTCCAGACTCTTTATGAGGACTGCTACACGTTGGGACCATTCGTAGCAGCGAGTGCAGTAGTGGGTGAAGGTTCTACCACTACATTCCCTTAATCCCAATATCCTTTTAATCTACTCTTGAAATTTTTAATCTTGTTTTGGGTTGTACGGGAGACTAAGAAGTCTTTCGCAATCTTTTGATTTGGCGGGTGGTCAAAATATTGTTTCTTGAGAGCGCCCAGATTAAGGGTATTGATGAGGTCCTGTTGTAGGGGTGTTCACCCTGGTTATAGCAGCTCCTGGGAAGTCTTTCAGCATCCTAAGAGGATCGCTGAGCTTCGTGAGGATAGCGGACTAATGAGGCAGAGTAATCATCAAAGTCAGCTTCCTTATCAGGTACCTATACTTAAGTTTGTTTTTTTGAATATTTGTCAAAAACTCTTGAGCATATACGCCTTTATTGTTTTAATACTGGTCTCTACCCACCACCATGGGTGTGAATCAGCTATTTATATATTCACCGGCTAAGTTTAATATTTAAAAATGATATTTTCAATTTAAAATAAATTTTTGAATATACTTACCCGGTGAATATATATAATTAAAGGCCCTCCCTTCCTCCCCGATAGAGACCCTACGGACTGAGAAGAACTGGTTTGGTTGAGAAGAATATGCGGTATCTGGCCGATAGTCGGCGCTGGTGGGCACACCAGACAACCTTCATGGCGATAGCTCGTGAGTTTTTGGAATCTGTCGACCGTCGGAGACGTAAGCTATTTATATATTCACCGGGTAAGTATATTCAAAAATTTATTTTAAATTGAAAATATCATTTTAGTCCATTCAGAGTTGATACTTAATGAGCTTCTCAAGAACTAATCTAAGAAAAGTTACGTGCATTCTCCATAAATTGGGTTTTACATAAATCTGTAGCATTGAATTCTGAAGTCTTGAAACTGGCTGAAGAATTAGATGTTTCCTTGCTTTAATTGGGCCTATATGTCAATCGTAGGCCATCTGCCGTCGCTGAAGTAGGAGCCTCCGTCGGGTGTTAGGAAGGCTAATGCGATGATCTAATCGCCGCGGTCACTCTCAGCCGTCACGCCAAGCACACGCAGTCTTTCATGTGCGGGCGGAATAGTTCTGGTCGTCGTCCTTCGTTTCAAGGGTTATAATTGTTCCCATATTTCTTCGGCTGCTAAACGTTCCTGAATATACTTCGTCCTTCAGGTAATGTATGTGCAGCTACAACTCATTGTTTGCCTCGTGTCCGGCAAGTTAAAGTAGGTCCTTAGACCTAGTATACTGAGTGACTTTCTGGGAAGAAGAGAGAGAGATCACCTCTCACTGTTGCTTCTATATCGTCGTCCTGGGCGTGTCAAGCTGTCCTTAATCACGTGATGATTTCTTGGTTTTTGCGCCTCCTTTCGCCTTGGTCCCATGAGTCATTTGGAGAAGGGAACAAGAGGCCGGGGGATGTTATTGAAAAATATTGGAAGACTCGACGTCTTTCTGCGAAAACAACCTCCTAACTTCTCGTTCGCTCTCGTATCTCTCTACAATTCTTTCTATATGCTTACAATTAATACTAACTGCATTTGTGTCTCTATTTCTTATTAACTAATAAAACTCATGAATAAATGCATCAAAAATATACATAACCTTCTGCATAAGAAATTTATCCAAACAAATCATTTGTCTGACAAACCCAGCCGTTAATAAACGTGTGGTTAGCGGGTAATATGACGTCACTTATGCTTTTAGCTTTCTCCATCTGTCGTTAACATAACTGGCTGTTTATTTTATTGTTTTCTTATGAGGGAGTGGTTATCCTCCCAGTTGGAGCGGTTCAGTAGATGATGGAATGTAGGAAGTGACTTATTCCAGTGTCTCGTTCCCTCCTCATAGTCTCTCTGCTCATTTGGCCTTCTTAGGAGGACGAATGATGACCAACTGACTCCTGGACTTTCCTTAGATGCGAACACCATCACTTCCCTTAGTGAAGCAACTGCGTCGACCACTGGAGGAGTTTCCCATTGCCACTTGTGACAACTGCCTTCCTTGGGGCTTTCGGTTCTTCCCTTTGAGGAATGGTATTTCGAAGGTACTTCGGCAGGAATGCATATTTACCTCTGCAGGGGTTGACCATGGTCTTCCCCTCCTAGACTCTGGAGGTGGATGAACCACCGCAGCTTCTCTTGCTCATAGCTGTAGCACACTCTTCATCTACTCATCACCCTTCGTTTCTGTAGCTCCGGTGTACAAACGAGAGTAGAAGCAGACTAGTATTGCTATCTGAGTTACCAATTGAGGTTTCCTCCTAATGCTGAAGTATGAGAAAATCCCAGATGCAAAATTAGTTCAGTTTCTAAGCTCGCTGATTATGCAGCCACCCTCAGACTGAGCTTGTTCAGAGTGCTGAGGGTCTTAGTATTTGAAGCACCGAGTTTCTCCGCTAGGCGTAGAGCGCCTCTCTTGTCTGTGAGTGAGGCCCTCTTCACCTGTGGAGTTGCCACCTCGGGGATTCGGAATGAGTGCTCGATTCGTTAGGCCTCATTCCAGCTCTTCAGAGCAATCAAATAGAGATGCCTGCTAACCGTTTGCGGTCGCCACCTCTCCCATCGTGCCCCTAGGGAACAACAAGTCGTGTAAGCAATTTTCCTTCTGGGTCATAACTGCAGATGGTGATGCCTACTGACTGCTTGTGGTTGCCGCCTCTCCCATTGACGAGTCTTGTAGACTAAAACCCTTCATTTTCAGTCCTACATTTCTGTTTTCTGTATTCAAATCTATCATCTTTAGCAATTCCTCCCATGATTCACTAAAATGAAATATGCCATTTATAAATCTTAAGTTGTTAAGGTATTCCCCATTATTAATTCCTACATTTTCCCAATCTAAATTTCTAAAAACTACTTCTTGGCATGCTTTGAATAATTTTGGGAGGGATGAGGTCTCCCTGTCTAACTCCTTTCTCAATTGGAATTTTCTCATTACCTTGATGTAGTATATATGTACAGTGGTACCTCTACATACGAATTTAATCTGTTCCACAACCGACTTCGGGTGTAGAAAATGTTCGGTTGTAGAAACAAATTTTCCCATAAGAATACATTGAAATAGGATTAATCCGTGGTTGAGCCCAAAAACCTATGATAACTCCTTAATAAATTACTACACATAATTACACATGACAATAATGCACACTAAATTAGATAATAGACATGTAAAAAAGAATAATTATAAAGAAATAATAAATAAGAAACGGGTTTTTAGCGTCACTTTACCTTAGAAAGTCCAGCGCAGGTGTCGGTCTTGAGGAGACGGACGGGCGGCGAGGAGGTAGAGAGGGTGACTACGATAAACGTACACTACCGTAACTTATTCTAACTTACACTAAGTGAACTTTAACCTAACTTAGCTTATTTATTTTTTTTATTTTTATATTTTATATTTTTTTTACATTTTGTTGTTTTCTTTTTGATGATGAATTTTAATCACTTTCACTCTACAATTAAAATTGATTGAATTTTTTTCTCTTCAATCTTTGCCGTTTTCTTTGTTTCACTTTCTTTTGCTTCACTCTTTGCTGTTTTCTTTAAACCACTTCCTTCCTCTTCATCACAAGTTCGCTTTGTAGTTTTTTTAAAGAAGCTATCGATAGAAAGTTGCTTTGTACAGCTTTTCAGAATATTTCGAAAATAAGTTAGGGAAACATCATCGAACTGCGCAACTACGCGACAAACCTGCAATTTTTTTGGATGGTATTTGTCGAAGTCGACCACGTCTTCATATTTTCCTAACACCTCTTTTATTTGCGCCGAACCTAACACATGTTCTACCTCCTTGATCCCTTCCTTGTCATCACTCATGTACTCAGACATAGCATGGAGTTCCTTGAGCTCCTCTGTAGTAAGTTCGTCGTGATGTTCTTTTGCAAGTTCCTTGCTTTACTTCTAAAGAAAGCATTTCCTTATTCCTTTTCTCACCACTACCACTACCACTTGCGAAACTAAGCCTTTTAGGACCCATGATTTACGTAAAATACCGTAAAAGGACGAACGTAAAAAATCACGATTAAAACACAGTTAATAGCAGAACGCACAGGGCACAACCACACGAAACCGACGAGAACAGAGGAATGTCCCAAGCCACGCTAATTGAGGGTCCCTCCGAGGTAGAAATGCTGCCTTCTATCGGCGGAAATAAAAAATACATCTGGCGCTATGAGTACCATCTACGTGTACGGGTATTGTTTACTTCGGGTGCCGAAAAAAAATTTGGGTGTAGAATAGTAACGTGTTCGAATTGTACTTCGCGTGTTGAAAAATTCGGATACAACCGGTACGACGAAAATTGCTTACTTCGTGTGTCGAAATAAAATTCGGGTCTACAGTCGAAAAATTGCTCGAATTTTACTTCGGGTGTTGGAAAATTCGGATGTAGATACGTTCGTGTGTAGAGGTTCCACTGTATATATATATATGTATATATATATATATATATATATATATATATATATATATATATATATATATAATGTGTGTGTACAGATAGACAGACAGAGATAGAGAAATCTATATATATATATATATATATATATATATATATATATATATATATATATATATATATATATATATATATATATATATAATGTGTGTGTACAGATAGACAGACAGAGATAGAGAAATCTATATATATATATATATATATATATATATATATATATATATGTGTGTGTGTGTGTATATATATATATATATATATATATATATATATATATATATATATATATATATATATATATGATAGATAATATATATTGATAGAGTATTCCAGATTACAAGATATTCAAGACATGTCTCCTTGAGTTTTCTCTTCCTACCTCATCGTTTTCCAATATAGAAACAGTAAACGGCTGTAATATTCCGTGTGAGCCCACCCACCCATTGCCATGGGGTGCTCGCCCAAAATCAACACTTGGCCTTCCCTTGGGACGCAAAGGTTTGAAGTATTCCTCTTTACGTGTGGTCAGATATGTCGAAAGGTAGGTGGGCCTGGGAATCTGGAAGAAAAATGTAGTCATACTGTGTATGTTTGGATCATTCATAAGAACGTGTGGATATGATTCTGATTTTGACATTTTATTTACGCCACTCCAAAAATTCCATTGTAAAATAATAGCCTTCGTGGGAAATATATCAATGTTCGGAAAGTTTTTATTTTAAGTTTTGGTCGATACCTTATCTTTTTGAGGTTGACGAGCGTGGCTTATTTAGCAGTATTCAGAATCCAGAGAAGTTTTTCTCTGAATCCTGGCATTATTATTATTAGATTTACCGCCAGTATTTTTGTCATATTCACCTGCTTAAAACGCCAGATATGCGTGTTTTTTTCCTTATACCATCAGTATTCTGATAAAGAATATAAAGTATCTGGTATCCTAGAAATAGTTATTTTTTTGTCTCCAAAAATCGTAAAATTTATTAAAAGAATTCTTTCAAGTCATGACTAATGCTTTCGACATTTTACCCCTTTGATCATAATAAAAACTAGCTCTATTTGTACGAACTAAAATGCGTTTACACACCAGTCAGTCTTCATATTATAAGACACTGCTATATGTAATATATTTAGACTGGGCCAGTGTACAATAATGTGCTCCCGAATTTGAGTACGTACTTCCAAAAGCATACCTTAACACATTCCTTGACATTCTTAATTTAGATTTCTGTTTTTTTTAATGAAATTATAAAAATAGCCTCATACGAACAACAATCTTCGAAACGAGGACCCCCTACTAAGGCGGTCGACAAGACTTACATGCCACAACCCAAGGGTTGGCTTTTCTTTCCCTTCAACCACACCCCAGGTCACATAACACACCTGCACCCCTCCATGCTCTCAAGTATATAGAGAGAGAGAGAGAGAGAGAGAGAGAGAGAGAGAGAGAGAGAGAGAGAGAGAGAGAGAGAAAGTCAAAAACCTTTATTCCATTATAAAATGGTTATTCTGCTACATAACAATATAAATTATTTACATAAAATTCACAATAATTGGATTGTAAAAATCTAGGATATATATACATTCAAGTAAAATTTTAAAAATATTGCTTAAGTTTCCTTTTGAATAAATCAGAACTAACATTTATACATTTTCTTATTTCCAGAGGTAGTTTGTTCCAGCAAGCTGGGCCCCTTATTGCCATTGAGCGTGAACCCAAATCCGTTCGATAGCTGTCTACATATAGATTTTCATTTTGTCCTGTTAATGCATTCCTACAATTACCAACTGTAGGAAATGTGTATAGCCAGTTGGGATATTCTTTTCTCAAGCTTTTAAAATAAAAAACACAAACATCGTACATACACTTTTCTTTTAATTTTATCCACTTTAATTGCTGGAAGGTTGGGGTGATGTGATCGTGTTTTTTTAACCCCAATAACGGCTACTCTACCAGCAAAGTTTTGGATTTTTTGAACTTTTTCCACGTGCATATCATTAGTTACCCCCCATATCTTAATACAGTAGTTTATTACACTCAAGACCAGACTTTCCACAATCAAAGCTCGAGTAGTATCATCAAAGTATTCTTTTACTCTACTTAGATACATTAGAAGGCCTCTAACTTTTCTACTCAGCTCGTCAATGTGGGTACTGAATGACATATACCTGTCCATGTGTAGACCTAGATTTTTCACTTGTTGACTTATCTCTACTTCATCACTATCGCATTTTATTACAATGTCATCTGGAATTTTGCTATTATACTGTGAGCTACCCACAAACATGCACTGTGTTTTGGTGGCATTTAATAATAGCCCTTTTCTTAGAAAATATTTCTTAATTTTGAGCAATATTTGTTCAGCCCTTTTAATCAAGGTATCTAGATTTTCTATTTGATCAGCCAAAAAACTTGGGTGTCATCAGCATATTGAATTAGCAGGCAGTTTTCTATGTATTTAATCATATCATTAACATATACTAAAAACAGAATTGGGCTTAGGACAGATCCCCGTGGGACCCCAAATTCGACCTTTTCAATACAAGAATTTACGTCTCCTAATCTAACTACCTGACTTCTATCCTTCAAGTAATCTTGAAACCAGAAAGTATCAATGTAATGTTCCTTAAGAGATTTACATAATTCGTCATGGTTGACACTATCAAATGCCTTTGATAGGTCGCATAAAATTAATATGGAAACTTTTTTTTCCATCAATATTTTTATAAATTTCATCGGTTAATTTCATCAAAGCTGTTTCTGTTGACAAACATTTACGGAATCCATGCTGAGTGTTAGAAATCAAATTAATTTTTTCTAGATGTTCCATTAACTGATTACATACAATCTTTTCTATTACTTTCGATATTACTGGAAGGATAGAAACAGGTCTATAATTACCAGGGTCGTCCTTGTCTCCTTTCTTGTGAAGAGGGTCTACGAGGGGTTGTTTCCACATCGAAGGATATTTCCCAGTTACAATCGATGTATTTATGATAACCGTGAAATAATATGCAATAACTGTAAGGGAATCTTTTAGAAAACTAGTAGGAATTCCATCCGTCCGTAAACATTACTATTATTCAAACTCCTAACTGTTAATATTATTGTTTCTACTGTAACTGGTTGAGGTCTAAACAATCTTATATTTTTACGAAAATTAGTTTGAGTGGTTCTAATATCTTCATTTTCGTACTTTTGTAGAATTTCCTGCGTTTTACCATAAGTTATTTTTCCTACATTAGCAAAGTATGGGTTAAATTAAGAGAGAGAGAGAGAGAGAGAGAGAGAGAGAGAGAGAGAGAGAGAGAGAGAGAGAGAGAGAGAGAGAGAGAGAGAGAGAGAGAGATAAATCTGACTTTTAGTCGTTAATTTTATTCTAAACATGGGTATAATTATTTTGTTAGCTTACTTGCCTGTCATTACTCATTGCCTATCAGTCCATCCAATGGCCTGTGGCAAATGTCTAAATGTATTTCCGCCCTTTACAAGGGTATCGGGCGGAAGTTGGTTCCTAATGCATTCCTATCAGTTGAGGAGTAGCTGGTGTCAAGGAATGAAAAATCATCCCGGTATGATTAACAAGACCATGGAATGATTGGTGCCGTCATCGCTCTCCCAAATTTGATTAGGTCATATTACCCCACAGTCAGTGTTAAAGGCTCTGTGGTGCAGAAATAGCCCTGCATATATATATATATATATATATATATATATATATATATATATATATATATATATATATATATATATATGAGTGGGGATACCTTAACGCGGTGAAAGGGTTTGCGTATCGCCATAATCAGCAAAGCTGCACTAGTCAGGGTCACCCATACTATGTTGGTTTGCTGTGAGCGATCAGACTCAGATCTCCCACCATCACCAATCCACACTGGGCAGCATCATGATGGAAAGGGGTCAAACCCCAAGCATGAATTGATGTGTTTGAGGTTTAAAGGCCGTTCATGAATGGCAGAGTCAAGGGACATTGACATTGGCCAATTAAGCAGGACAGTACCCTAGAGACTGTACCATATATACATATGATCAGCGCTCAAGCCCCCTCTCCACCCAAGCTAGGACCAAGGAGGGCCAGGTAATGGCTGCTGGTGACTCCGTAGGTAGACCTATAGGCTAGGAGAGTGAGTTTTCCTCTAAGCCTATAGGCTATCTCAAACCCCCAATCATTAGCTCACAAGGATGGTGATGTTGCTGCGACCAAAGGAACTAAAGAGTTTGAGCGGTACTAGAACCTCAGTCCGGCTATCACCAGTCAGGGACGTTACCACATAGGCCACAGCAAGACTTTCTCCTGTAGTGGACTGGAAACGGTTCATTTTTGGTGTTGTTGTCGTTTGTATATATAATTTATATTGTATTTTATTCATTTATTTATATTTATATATATATATATATATATACACACATATATATATTTATATATATTTATATATATATATATATATATATATATATATATATATATACACACACATATACATACACACATATACATACACACATATACATACACAATGCATATATAATTATAAACCTGGCATATATGATATACATGATCGACGAGGTGATCTTATGGATACATCTACACAGAACTTTGATAGGAAGCGATAATAGAAGGGAGTCGCTTTGTAAAATGGCATCCATCACCATACCTATGACGGCTGAGGATTCGAATTTCCACCTTCCGGTTTTTGGCGACATGGGTGTCCATCTTATCAGATTGGCCCACCCGCTGGTATTAGGTACCTAACTCACTGAGGCGAGATTTGGACGCCAGTCAAATTTTGATTTCTGCATTATGTGGGATATATCCATAGAAAACCGATAGATGAGAGTGGTGGCGTATGATCTGATAAGCTTGTGATAGGCTACGGGTTAAGGGGTGGGGTGGGGGGTTGGGTGTCAGTTTTGAGAAAGCGCCTTGTCCATGAAACCTTTCTATGTTTTTTGTCAAAAAATTTATTTTAATAGCCAAAATATTGTCTTATAATTCTATTTCAAAAGGTCTTTTTTTAATGGTCTAGTCAAAGGAAATTATTAGATGCAGATATCTATCGATGTTGTATTATAATTTCCTTCAAAACGTTTAGTAAAGTAATCTTTAAAAGTTTAATGTATTTTAAATTTAAATGTATTTTTAAGATATTTTTTAATGGAGTATTTACATTTTTCGTCTCTTTGTAGCACAATTTTTTTTTCTAGTAATTCTTAGTTTTGAGTTAATGTATCATAGTAAATAAACCACAAATAACATTGACGCCCTTTCCACGTCTAATGAATTTGAATATGGCTATGAAAGCTAATGATATGTAGGTACAACCAACGATAAACGCATTTGGACATATATCTATGAAACACTTGTATAGCAAACGGTGTTTTACAATTATGAACCAAAATGGACATAAAATTAGTATTTCTTTCTTATTATTGCGAAGATAATAGAAAATTATTGATATATGTATCTTTATATGAAAAAATAACTGTTACGAGAGTAACCCTATCTTGTATATGACATGAAGATTTCATAGTATTCTTGGTGTGGTACATTACCAACATCAGTATCTTTCTTTATGTGCCTGACTATCAGTGCCAAGTCTATCCAGATTTGCAATGAGAAATCACTTCCATATTTCTGTTTAGATCAGCCGTCTAATGTCTTGCTCAAAATTACCTTTGCATTCTTTTGGAGAAAGAGTACTTTCATTGTTTCGCAGAACTTTGGTATAAAAGTATTGAACAAAATTGTGGCTGTCCCTCTGTTCTCAGCATTCACAGCACGGTTTTTCTTTTTTTCATGGTAGTAATTAATTGGAAACTAATCGTTCTTCTACCAATTTAAAAGATGTCTTGTAATATATTGTTATCAGTGATTAGATTATTAAGTACATTTAGAGTAGGACACTCCGTCCAGTAGTTTTGACGCATTTTAGTTAATGACGTCATTTTAACAAGAAGACCAAGAAATGGTAAGTGTTGTTGATATTAGCTGAGTTTCTTTTTTTTTTTTTCTCGAATTCTTTGGTCATTTTTTCTATGCCACTACTACATACAATGTATATCTTAATTGGTCTTAATATACTAAACAGTTATTACTTAGTTATAAAATATTTCATCTCGATATTAAGAATGGAACCGACTATTTTCTTCAAGGTCTGAATTATACAGACATTGAGATATGTCTATTACTTTCTTGGCTTTGGATATTATGTCTCCAAATCAACACTAGGTCAGAAGCTTATTAATTTGATTTGTTTCACCACAATGTTTTATCTCAGAAGCTCGATAATTTGTTACATTTTACAAATTTGTGAGGGTGAAGAGATGGAAAGATTGCCATATGTATCCAGATACAAAATAGGTAGGTTCTAGTTTTTATTAGATTTAAATGCCGAGTCTAATGTTAAAAATGGAGGGATCCGGATACAAAGCCAGAATTTTGTTCAACCAAAGATATAGGAAAAATGCCTCATGGATTTCAGTAAAATTTCTTGCAGTTGAAAGTCAAGGAGGGGTTGGCTTGATCTTGAGAGAGATACAGATCTCGACACGAGTCACCCCTTGAGGTGGGGGTGGGGGGTGGCAAAGTGCCTCCAGCATAACTCACGCACTGCACAGTGTGCATTACCTTTGCATTCAAGATCTTAAGACCCCTTTAGTCCTGGCTGTAGCCTACTCACTTTTCAGCCATTTACACCACCTCTGTTTCGCTTCCGTTCTTCTTTCTAAATGTCCAGCCTCGAATCTTTGAATTCATTACTCAAATGCACGGTTTTTCCCGTCGTGCATGTGTTCTTAGTGGCTTCCCAGACTTCAGTGTCGGGCCTTTTTGCCCAAATTCAAATTTTAGTCATTATTTTTTTTTTTTTTATATATATATCGACAAAATTGTTCAAATGGACAAATTATCGGGCAAGGAAAAGTTAATGTGGATTCGGATCGTTACCAATATGGATATTTTGGATCTCTATTATTATCATCATCATCATCATCATTATTATTACAACCAAACAATGATAATGATATTTGTCATTTATTGATAATTACTCTGCTTTTGTAAATCCTTTGCGCTCAATGGATTGTTGATTCAATTTAATCTTTAATTTGTGTTCTGACTATCCAAGATTTTGTGAATGATATTTATTTTCGAAGATGCTTCCATGTTGAATTGGTGTGTGAAATGTTAGAAACACATGATTAACAATCATGTGAAAAAGTGGATCTTTCATACAAAGATGGCCATTCATCTCTAGACACCCAAAGGATGTTTTAAAAAGTGTAGGCCCTTACTGTTACTACTAGTACTAATGCTTATGATAATAATAGTAATAATTACAAAAATACTAACATATGATAGTAATTACAACTGTATAGATAGTATAACGTTAACTTTTGCATAACTCAAACCGAATAAAAACTAGAGGATGCCGTATCCTGCCTCTATTTGATCCATAAACATGCTACAGTAGAAGGAACTGAACGCCTATAGTCACTTACGTATGTCATTGGTCTCAAATTCCTTTTAATCTGTAACAAATGCGAAAAGAAAATGGCATGCAGTAAACGTTCTGACTGAAGACTGTGAAGTGTATATTCGTCATCTTGCCTTTTTGTTCCCTAAATAAATTCAATGTTATATTAAGAATAAGGGACGACAAAAATGAAAAATCGAAGAGGGAGGGGTTATTCTAGATGGAAGAGGAAAATCGTTCTTATGAAAAGTCTTTGAAATAGAAAGAACAACTATGACGTAATGATAACCTTGGAGCGAGCAGATAGATTAAGGATTTTTTTCTAATAATAGACATTTGTTCCCCATTTGATTTTCTTACAAAACGAGATTAAAAAACACTTTCATGGTCCATTGTTTCAAGACCTGCGTCAAATCACCTTTTCAATTTTTATTTGCGCGTTCGTTCATCTTGATTTTTCTTTGTATTCTTTTATTTATTCATTTTCAATTTAGACGTACCCTCTTGGTGTTAAAAGAAGAAATTTGTTGCTTCAACATAATGGTTTAAGAATTTCGAGTGGTTGAACTTTAGCTAACTGGTGAAGCGTGTCTGCATTGAGAAAGAAAGAAAAAAAAAACTTTCTGCGGGTTCCATGTTTTTTGTTTTGTTTTTTTTGTTTTAGAAAATAAAAAAACTTAGTCACGAGATTGGATACTAGAAGCAATATGTTAGTGATCGTTTCGAACTCTTATCTTATTATGGAAGGGGATTTTTAGAGGAAACATTATCTATTTCTACATGTATTTTTCAAAGTTATTTAAGTATTTTGTCATTAGTAGCATCATCATCACTTTAACCACCATTAGCGTATTAATAAATTACTTCCAAGTCATCATCAATGGCATCATAATCGCTATTCAAGTTCTATTCCAAATTTTCCTTAAAAAAGAAATATTGTTAATCTTTTCCAGTCCTTTACCTTACAGAGGCACTACAAAGACCTCACTATTTAAAGGCCGAACTCCCCGAAGGAAATGGATGATCTAGGGCAGGGGTATCGACGGTCTTTTCAAAGGGGCACACTTAAGGGCACTTCTGAAGCGTGGTTAAGTGCCCTTCGCACGTTAAGGACGCCGCCAAGTAGGGGGTATGGGAGACACGTAGTCTATAGAGAGAGAGAGAGAGAGAGAGAGAGAGAGAGAGAGTGGGGGGGAATTAGAAATGTGAATTGAGTTTGAATAAAAATAGCAGCAACAGCAACGATAATAATATTGAAAATAATAATCCTTTTTTTCAAGACGATTACATATTTATTTTGTCTTTTACAAGGGGATATCGACTATAGAATTTCTAATTTCATTCATTACGTTAATGTGTGTGCCTCCTTATAACATAATTTGGTATTAAAATTGACTTATGTGCTCAAGTGCGTTTGTCAGGAAGACTTAGATATCTTCCCGGCGAGACGAAAAGACGTTTGCTCTAAAAAGATACTAATGGCGGCTTTAGCACGAAGGTGGCGTATATTGTCATCAATAACGTGTTACTTTTTCCCCTCTCAAAGATGAAAAATCTGTTCCTTATCTCTCTCTCTCTCTCTCTCTCTCTCTCTCTCTCTCTCTCTCTCTCTCTCTCTCTCTCTCTCTCTCTCTCTCTCTCTCTATATATATATATAAATATACTGTATATATGTACACAGTATATATGTATATATATATATATATATATATATATATATATATATATATATATATATATATATACTGTATATATGTACACAGTATATATATATATATATATATATATATATATATGTACACAGTATATATATATATATATATATATATATATATATATATATATATATATGTGTGTGTGTGTGTGTGTGTGTGTGTGTGTGTGTGTGTGTGTGTGTAATATGATACATTTGTAATCAAACATACATGCATAGACACGGTACATACATATATGCATATTTATGATTTGGGATGAAATTGTAAGGACTATTTTACCAAATTTAAAACTCTTATTAGTAGGTACAAATGATTAAGCCGTCTATTGGAAAGGAGAGATGTAAACATTAGGCTAGCTTTTGGGTGCCAAAGATTGTTGCAAAACTCAAGATCGTTTAAAAATTTTGTTAATGTCTTAATTCTGTATAGTCGGCGTATAGTTATTTTATCTAACCCTCTTGTCTTCATTAAGACAACAGTAGGGGACACTTAGCAATATTCATTGGGATTTTTATTATATTAATTAGAAAATGCTGGTAAGTGGAGGTAAGCTATTTTATGGAGGAAGTAATTAATTGATTGATTGATTGATTATGAGTTATCTGGCATGGGAGAAGTTGTTTATTGCATGTTAGAGTATGGCCTACGGATTTACGTAAAGGACACTCGATGAGTGATGATCTGTATCTTGTAGATATTGCTTTCCCTCCTTGACTGATAGGTATTTGCCGATCGATTGCCCAAACTTAATGAATTAGGAAGACGTGTGTGTGTGTGTGTGTGTGTGTGTGTGTGTGTGTGTGTGTGTGTTTGGAGGAGAATTGTAACTCAAAAGAGACTTTGAGAATGAACTAGTTTACAATCCAACTGTGTCTTTAATTAAGCAATGAACCTAGTCTTTCTTTTTATTTAGATGTTAATTTTTGCTTGTGAAGAGTATTTTTTTTTTTACCAGATTTTACAACTTTATGCCCCATTGTGTTTACGTTCTTTTTTATTGGGACGTGTTGTTAGTTTTATTGTATTGGCAAGTAAAATATTGTAGCCTACAAGATTTTTTTTTTTTATTGAATTCTATAAATTACAAAAACCTTCACCTTTGGTCTGAAACTAATGCTGTACTTCGTCATTTGCATCTCGTTCATTTAACACTCGCTCTCATTTCCGCATTGTCCATTGAATGGACTTTTTTTCTGAATATTTTGTCAGAATGTTTTCTTTCCTATTTAAAGTTTTCCACATTTCCCTCTCGCCCATACTTATTTATTTGAGGGCTCTTATTTCTGCGTTCGCTAATAGCTCCCTCGTTTCCATTCATCTTCTTCTCCACAACAGAATCTTAATTCTTTTCAGCAAGACCAATTTTTCCCTCTTATCCTCTGCGTCTCTTTCCCCCTCAAGTTCCCTCACATTGCCTCTCTGTTCTTGCCCAAAGATCAAAGGTAGGTTTGCCCCTTGTTTCCGGTCCCTCGTTGACATAGGCACTCTCTTGTCTGGACCGCCCAAGTGGAGTCACAGAGGGTGTCCAGGAGTGCACGTGTGTGGGCGTGTATGCGGGCGGGGCAACCACCTCAGTTAAGGACTCTTTGGGCTTAACAGCCTCCTGTAAGTGATTAAGGATTAGCGGTAGTCTTCTTGAGTCTCTGGTTACCAATGTATTACACGTGCCGTAAGACATGTGATACCCGGGGATCCAACCCTGCATCAGCAAGGCTGAGTTCCGGTAGCGATATTTCGGACACGCGTCGGAAGTGTTCCATTCGTTGCAGTTTGGTCATCTTTACGATGATGCAATGACAGAAAATCTATTATTAAAATAGCCAGATGACCTATATTTCCTTATGCCGAAACGCATGCAGATTATCTTATTCATATTAATGCAATTACACCAGGAAAGTAATTGAAAGAAAACAAGTCAATTTAAAGAAGAAATTCTTTTATTGGATCGAACTCTAAGAATTAGAATATAAAACCCAAAGTAACCTGTGAATCATGAATACGGGTTAAATGGAAAAATAAAATGTGGCTAGTGCAAATAGATAGAGGCTTTGATTAATAACTAATATTTTATGATTGCTGTATTAATGTTCTAAAGAAGATATTATGGATTAGAAGTATATAAAGATATTTACTCTATAGATTTAAAAAAAAATTAAATTAACCTATTCTAATAGAACATACCTTTAATAGCTCTAGTCAGACCAGCTATATATAATACACACACAGTTCAAATCATTGTATAATAATGTATGATGATTGTAGAGAATTAGAAAGTACTGTGTGAAAGATTTAGATGGAAATTGATATTACTATGAGTGAAATGATAATCTGATGTATGAAATAAAATCCGATACATATTCACGTTTTACTTTGGTCAAGATCGTGCAGTACAGTAGAATAGAGTACACACGCAGTTCGGATGGAATGAACATTACAGCTGTTAATAATCAAGTTCAATGTAGAGGGTTACTAAAACCATATTGCCAGTGAAGGTACGGCAGGGTGATAACAATTAAGTTGAATTTTGGATCCAAGTGCTGCTTTACATTTGAAGAGATTATTTCGAAGGAAAAACTCATAGCCATAAGTTCCCGCATCTATAGACCTTTTAATGACTTAAAGGACGCTCATGAATGGCGGAGGCAAGGGACAGTGACCTTGCCCTAGCAAGGAGGATAATGCCCTAGAGACTGACCATATATACACATGATCAGCGCACTAACCCCCTCAGCACCCAGGCTAGGACCAGGGAGGGACAGGCAATGGCTGCTGGTGACTCAGCAGGTAGACCCATAGTCTCCCCCAAAACCCCCATCTGTAGTTCACGAGGATGGTAAGATTGAAGACACTAGATGAATTAACGAGTTCGAGGAGGCAGAGATGTTACCAATAGCCAACAACATGAAAAACAACAAATGGACCCCTTCTTTGAAAAGTGGGAAAAGTTAATGCTGGACCAAGCTGATCCGGCATTATAAAAGTCAAGAGACTGGGTATCATTAAAAAAGATTTTTTTTTTTTTTTTTTTTTTTTTTTTTTTGTGTTTGTGGGGGGCGGGTAGGGGACAGGATACATTGAGGAAGTACAGTGCATTTTCCAAAACCATTTAGCCCTAAATTTTGGAAAGTATTAATGCTCTTATCATTATTACTTTTAAAATACAAACACAATAAATTACAAATTTAAAATGTCATTAACTCACAAAGTAGAATATAGTTTGTAAAATGAGAAAAACAAAGAGAGAAGAGAAGCTATACAATGCGAAGACAAAAATTACTAGGTAAACGAAAGTAAATAGAATATATCAGTAATATATATGCAAGTCAACATAAGGTGAGAAAGAGATTTCTAACTATCAGAACAAATATGTATAGACTTTCAATTATCGCTGCAGCCTTGGTGTTTAGATTCCGGTGCATCAACATTGGTAACTAGTCACGAAAACTTCCTCGCTCCTGCAGTAAGGCGATCTCCAGAAGACCTCTCGCGTTTGGTTTGAAAAATAATGGAAGGAAACAATATTATTAAATTCTGCAATGAGTATTTCAATCCCATAGCCCCATATAAAAAAGACACTATAATTACGAAGCATTTGATCTATAAGATATTGATATCCAGTCAGGAAAACTGTATCCCATCAGTAGTAGATTATAAGGTTTGAAGCCCTTGGCCTTAATATCCTCATCTTTGCGCATAAGACGATTTTATTTCCAACATGTATAAGAAAAATTAATCGAAGATATTTATAGAATTTGAAATTCCTTTCTCCAGTGTTCTTTAACAAAATCTATTAGAAAATATTTTGGAATGAGACATTTTTACACTATTTACTGTTGTGTGTGTGTGTGTTGAGAGAGAGAGAGAGAGAGAGAGAGAGAGAGAGAGAGAGAGAGAGAGAGAGAGATTTTGCGTTTTTTTTTAATCTTCAATATATAAAGTGGAAATTTTGGCCTCCTTTACGGTGATTTATCATTGTTAACATATTCTTGTTTTTTTTTTTTTTTTTTTTTTGATGATATAGCACCATGTACATCCTAAGATTTCACATTTATTTTACATTCGTGATTAAGTATCCAAGAAATTAAGTTTCATACCAACTGCTTATTTATAGGATGAAGACCAAAATATATGCTCACTTTCGTGTTTAGATGTTTTTAATTGTTTCAAACATACGCTACCGGGGTCAAGGCGATGTCAGGCAGGACAGCTGGTCGGACTACGGTCCACCCCAAAAGCCAAATCAAAGTCCTTCAAAAGAAGGCAACCGTGTTACCCCATACGAATGGGAAAAAAGCACTCTAATAGAAGAAGAAGAATGTGTGGTTTAAAGTAGCCTACTATGTGACTCAAGAATGTGCTATCATCCAAAAGTCACGTAACTTATAAAAGAACGTTTGGGAGTTTTATTTCTTACGAAATTCGATCCTTAAATATCGTTGACAGACTTTCATAGTTAAGTATGGTGTTTATTGCAGTGGGCAATGAAGAGAAATGTTAGAAGGTGAGGTGCGGTTTGTGGGATGTTTGGGTATGAGGACATACCTCAACAGATACACGGTAGACTCAGGGACACACCTCTCGGGGAAACAGGTTGGGGTGATCAGATAAAGAAGACACATGAAAAATTCTTTCCATTGGTGGTTTAGAAGGGGTCGCTGTTAGATGGAAATTAGTGTTGCCGTTGAAGCGCAACCATGGATGTTACTGTTCTTAAAATGTTTTATTTCAATTGGTAATTAATTCTCTCGTAGTTTGTTTATTTCCTTATTTCCTTTCCTCACTGGGCTGTTTTTCCCTATTGGAGCCCTTGGCTTATAGCATCTTTTCCAACTAGGTTTGTAGCTTAACGTTTAATGATAATATTAATAATGATAAAAGGCGAAGTTGCTATGATATGAATATACTTTATTTTAGCTCTGGGCCATATACATATACATAGGGAAGCCGTATTGAAGACAGTACAAAAATTCAATTAGAATACATGAAATACTGAACGGGTACTCCAAATATATTGCTGATGGTAATGATAATAAGAAGAATAACCTCAACACATTTTTCAGCTAGAGGCCACATGCAAAGAAGTAGGTGCAATGGAGATATTACAAAAGATACAGTGTGGTAAATAGGACGAATGAACAGTTTCTCTCAAACAATTACAATAGTAGTGTCATTTGCAGTAAACATGAAATTGTAACGGCAGGTTAGCTGAGTTACTGAATGCAATTCGCCGTAGCAAACAGCTGTTTTACTGGAGGTGATAGTTATAGAAAGCAAATGTAACATCGGGATGTTTTATATCAGTTACTGGTGAATGGAAAATATAGTTATTAGTAGATAAATACTGTAATTGTCATTGGAAAAAGGAACGAAGGTATAATGAATCGAGTTGGTTGTTTATTCTTATATTGATGAATGTTAGTGAAATATGTATGGTGAGTAAAGAAATTTTCGTGTTGCAATGAACAGATCGAAAGATGGTAGTTATATTAGATTTGTTTTTCAGCCTTGAAATAATTTTGTACACTTTCCCCCTCTCTACATTGCATGTTATTTTTTGTTTCCCTCAAAGCCTATCCCTTCCACATTTGCACACTCATTCAATAACATCTGAATTCATACAGTTTTTCTTTTCATTGAACTCAAAATTCGAAATTATCTTATGCGTCTATTTTTAAGGATTATTAAAAGGTTCCCAGTTCTGAAAGTAGGGGAAACTAATAGATTGAACTATTTTTATATTTATTTTCTTATTTGTTAAACTATTTACGCAATTATTTTTTTATTTGAACGATGGACATTTAACATTTCCTGGATATTGTAATGAATGACACAGTATGTTTGTTTATATGTGAAGACTTGATAAAAAGGATTTCAATTTGTTAATGGATGAAAATTTAGTTATAAGTATAGTGGTAATAAGAATTTTTTTTAATGAATGAAATGGGAATTGGAAAATTTTAGAAAATATTGATAAATATCATAAGCAGAATGATTAGAAAAGAAAATGGAACGTAATTAAAAAAAAATTATCTTTTATTATGAAATACACATTTACAATCTTACAGTTTAGAATATATATATGTATATATATATGTATATATATATATATATATATATATATATATATATATATATATATATATATATATATATCATATATATATATATATATATATATATATATATATATATATATCATATATATATATATATATATATATCATATATATATATATATATCATATATATATATATCATATATATATATATATATATATATATATATATATATATATATATATATATATATATATCATATATATATATCATATATATATGTATATATATAAATCATAGTATATTTGCATGAATATTTTTATATTTACATATAGTCTATTTACAATTGAAATGTTTACTATTTATCTAAATAAGTTTTTAAGTAAAAATATATCAAACAAATTTTTCCATCAGTCTACGCACCCATTTCAGTCGTTTCCTATATGCAGTTATTTCTGCATACAACGTCAACGAATCTTTTCATTAGAGTTCTCAGCATGATGGGGAATATTTGTTACGCAGTTTCACCTGGACAAATTGAAAGAAAAATGTGGATAAATCGGAAGCATTTTCTACGTTCAATCGTTGCATGGCCATATGTCGGGTCGTTTTCTGTGTAATGACGCTCTTTCTATAATAATTCAGACGTTGCTTGAATTCTTGAAAAGGGTGGGCATTCAAAAGGTTAAGAGGGTGTCGGTACAGTATAATTTTTCATTATAGATAAATCCAAGCTGTGGGTTTCTAACTAATTAGTTACTTCTAACTTTTAAGAGATTAAAATGAGCAACAACGTAGCGTCCAGTTGCATTTCCGTTTTATTACCTGTTGCATTTCCGATTTATTACTTGTTGCATTTCCGTTTTATTATTTGTTGCATTTCCGTTTTATTACTTGTTGCTTTACCATTTTATTACATGTTGTATTTCCGTTTTATTACTTGTTGCATTTCCGTTTTATTACATATGCAGGTCTATTTGACCCTGAATGTACTGAATATATATATATATATATATATATATATATATATATATATATATATATATATATATATATATATATATATATATATATATATATATATATACTGTATATATATATATATGTGTGTGTGTGTGTGTGTATATATATATATATATATATATATATATATATATATATATATATATATATATATATATATATATATATATTATATATATATACCTCTATATGCAACCATTTACGTCTTTCAGACTATTTACAAAATGTATCAAGATTTTTGTAAGAAGTTTTTGCTCAAGTTAGTGTCAGTCACTTACGATATTTTTGTAAAATAATGCATGAAAAAACAATTTTTGAGCATTCCCACTTTTTGTATGCGATTTAAATCAAAATAAATTTGAATGATAATTGAGAGGATGAAGGATCAAAGGGCACGATTCACTGCGTAGGTCATCAGCGATGTAAATATTATTATTATTATTATTATTATTATTATTATTATTATTATTATTATTATTATTATTATTATTATTATTATTATTATTATTATTATTATTATTATTATTATTATTTAGGGAACGGAATTAAGTCTTTAAACCCCATTCCCCTTTTTTGAGTTCTTTTGTGGGGTGTCTTGCTGTTGGGTCCGTCCTCAAGCCATGATGGGCTAATATTCTATTATCATAATGTAAGCTAATTTCCGGTCTCGGGTTTTTTTTTTTTTTTTTTTTTTTTTTTTTTTTTTTTTTTTTTTTTACGAATATATTTCCTTAGTTTGTATACAGCCATTTCCAAATATGTAGCATAGCGATAACAGCAACTGGTAGTATGACAATAATTAAGCGTAAAATATAGTGAGCATATTTGCAAAACCTTTTATCTCTGTGTTCGTCATTATAACTATCCCTAGAAGGATTGGTATAATGCTAAACCCGAATAATACGCTAAATCCATCATAGGATAAGAAGTCATATTTATGGTTTTGAACTTCCTCGATATAAAACGGAAAACTCAATGCTTTTAGAATGAATCTAATAAAACACTCATTTAATAGTTTTGGGCCTTATAATTTCAGATGCTACTGCACTAACTTATTTGTAATTTTAATCTACTATATTATGCCATAATCATCATAGCTGTCACTCGATATCTAGTATTATTGTTTCACATACATGTCATAATATATGTTTAATAATTTCCATCCATTATTTTATGTCATAATCTTCATAGCTGTTACTCGATATCTAGTATTAATGTTTCAAATACCTGTCAATGTATGTTGTTTAAACAAAGTTATTAATTTACCTATGCGTTTACCCGTTCGTAACCCGTAAAAAGATAAAAAAAAACTGTTTCAAAGGTATGCCATAACGATGTGGCAATGACTTTCTTACAAGGTACCTAACCCACCCCAGATGCCACCACAGCAAATACTATAAACGCTTAAGAGTCTGTTAGTGCTCCGCTGATAGCATGGTGTAAATGGAAAGAGCCTCCGTTATACGTCCCAGTCGCCAACGAAGATAATGTGCAGTAACCGCGCTTCTGTTTCGAGCAGTTCCTGTCAAAATTATATTTCTCTGAAAGCACAAAAAAAGGGGGCATTTCTTTTTTAATCCAGATTATCGCCTGTTCCTCTGTAATACCCGTTGATTTTTGCCTGGGCCACAATATAAAGAAAGGTTTAAACAAAAAGTCTCTTGAGGTCTTGACAGGTAAAACGCGAAAAAAACCAGCCGGGAAAGTTTTTCTTTTTAAGAAGTGGTTGCGGTGAACGGGGTTTTGAGGACCACCCACACACTAACCTGAGCCCAAGGATGGAAAGAAAAAAAGAATATATCTTTTTACAAAAGTCAGACCAACTCGGAAGTCTTGGAGACAACTTAATGTTTCTTTTTTAAAAGGTAAGCGCCATTTATTTGTCACAGGATCTATTTATTATCCAATTTTTAATTCTTGGTAATTAGGCGTGACGGGATTAATCTTGAAGGCAACGGTAGACGATGCTCCTTCCTTTGCTGATACATCCTACACATCGATAACATTGCATTTAATTCTTAGAAGTGATTAGCCTTCTGCAGGCGAACATTATTAAGCAGGGTGTAAACTAACATTAATATGTAAATTAACTGCATTAACGTCTTTTGTGTGCGGTTAGTGCCAGTTGGCCGATAGAAAAACAATTTCAGTTGTGTGTGATTTATCCATTGTATTTATCTTCTTTTATGCTTGATTAACCCCTCTTGTGCTGCCACTACGGCGATAAATTACAATTAAATCATTCAAGCTTTCATGCGCGCACGCATACAATAGACTGGTGAGTGTGTGTATATATATATATATATATATATATATATATATATATATATATATGTATGTATATATATATATATATATATATATATATATATATATATTATATGTACATACATATATATATGCCTTTATATATATATATATATATATATATATATATATATATATATATATATATGACAGATAAGAGTTAATTTCCAGACATGATCGCATGCACGCTTTTATATATATATATATATATATATATATATATATATATATATATATATATATATATATATATATATATATATATATATATATATATATATATATATGACAGATAAGAGTTAATTTCCAGACATGATCGCATGCACGCTTTTATATATATATATATATATATATATATATATACACGAGTATATATATATATATATATATATATATATATATATATATTTATATACTCGTGTATATATATATATATATATATATATATATATATATATATATATATATATATACTCGTATATATATGTGTGTATATATATATATATATATATATATATATATATATATATATATATATATATATATTCAGTATATATGTATATATATATATATATATGTGTGTGTATATATATATATATTTATATATATATGTAATATATATACATACTATATATAGATATATCTCCCTATATAATAAAGAGCAAGTGTCTAATATAAATATTAGACACTTGCTCTTTATTATATAGGGAGATATATTTTTATATAGTATGTATATATTGCGCATATATATATATATATATATATATATATATATATATATATATATACATATACATATACACATATACATATACATATACAGTATATATATATATTAGAAGAAAATGTTAATTATATGCCTAAACCACATCAGAAATTAGTCGGGATCAATTCATGTGTACCTTCATTAATGTGTATGGTTGCCTAGTTTACAGTTGCAAAGTCTTTATGTGGAACTCATGAATTATTAGTATTTAATGTCTCGAAGTTTTTCTGTGTAAGAACGTTTTTATTAAGACGGTGAACTTGCGAGCATCCTTCCAGATTGTGAACTTTTCTCAATTTTTCATACCCCTTATTCTTATCGTTTTATAGACATTTATTTCCCTTTATTCCTGGTTTCATTAAATGGCTTATTTTGGTATAATATATAAGTTTATATATGTATACTCTCATATAGTATGTACTATTTCCACAAAAGGAAAAGCGAAGACTTGATTGGAGTTATTACTTTTTTCTTATTGGTGACATCAAAATTATTGCGAGTCTGTAGAAGGGACCACTAAGACGCAAGTACGGACTCCAATCAACTCTTCCCACTTGACTTATCATGGCTACAATGTATATTTCATTCTTATCACGTGGTAGTTGTCCTGATTTCTACACGCTTGTGATATATATATATATATATATATATATATATATATATATATATATTTATATATATATATATTTATAAATATATTTATATATATATATATATATATATATATATATATATTTATATATATATTTATATATATATATATATATATATATATATATATATATATATATATATATATATATACATATATATATTGATTCTAGCTATATCAATTTTGAGCAGAGGATTCGTCCCTATCCCCTCAAGTAAATCCCTTTAATAATAACACTCAACTTATTTCTTTTATTCATCTTCTATGTGAGTCATAGAAAATGGGAAATGTGTATGCAGTGTAGTAAATCCACAGATACTTTTTGATTGAATCGATAGGTGTGTGTTATGTAAGGTACTAAGGATGAATGGCTTATAAGGTAATGTATTGAGTGACAAGGGGTTTCTCTGAGTGAACTGTTTAGAAGTATGTTGATTGGAGAGTGACTAGTTTGGTGCCAAGGTGGTTCTCTAATAGGGTGTGATATGTTTTGATAGCTGGTTAAGTTTTTTATGGAGGAAGCTTTCAGCTTTCTGACAGGTTGCAGAATATCCAGCTTAGAACATTGAAATTCTCTAATTCATGCTACTATGTGCAAAAATAACACAAAGCAAAAATTTGAGTAGTATAAGGCAAGTTTGCAATCTCCATGACTTAACTATTCTCGAATTAATTCTTATTAAATAACCATTTAAATCTTTAAACACAAAGGTTTCCTTTATATAGTTGTTATCTACCACATTTATGGCTTTTTTCCAATGGTGACATTCAGTTCTCTATATTCTAATGTAAGGTTGGTTTCACAGCAATACTTTTTTGTTTTCGTTTTTTTTATTATTTTTTTATTTCTTTTAGCGTCTTATTTTTTAATTAATCTAATTTTGATTTTATGATAATAATATGCGCGAATGTGCTAATTTTGATTTTTTGAAAGATATAATCGCATTGATACGAAACATCGACAGTAGTATAACAGCTGTAGAAGCACTGCTTTCTCAATTCAACCATCCTTTGTTAACTTGTTGTCACCTTCGCTGATATGTATATATATATATATATATATATATATATATATATATATGTATATATATATATATATATATATATATATATATGTATATGTATATGTATATATATTTATTATGTATTAATGTAAACCAACTTTTTTGTTATTTGGTTTTTTTTTTTACATACAATCGGGCTGATCAATTTCAATAATTACTTCAGAGGAATCATTTTTTTTTTATGAGAATATTTGCTTTCACTTACAGACTAGCATTTCGAACGCTCGTGTCATTGTCATCAATAAAGAGAAACGCAATTAGTTCCCTGTTGATACCGGTCATGGCCAAAGGGCTTTTTAATGCTAGTCTGCCGTTGTGTTGTAAGGATTTAATTACGAGGGAGATTGTACTGTAATTAGTGTTGTTAACAAGGCAAGTTACTTCATTTGCCGCATTGGATTTGGGTTTGATTTATCATCACGGTTGGCACAGTCATGGCTTTAAAAGAGACTGGGTACCTACTGACGATTACTTCATTTAGGTCTGATTACATTGGACTTCTCAGTGAATGTCTTTTTTATTTGTGATTATTTCTATGTAAAAAAAATCTGTCTTATATAATATTCTATAAATTAATGCAAACTTATGACAAATAAAAAAGATGAGGTAAATGAATCTCTTTAATCTGTCTTATATATCAATCTAGAAATGAATGACAAATTATGACAAATAAAAAAGATGAGGGAAATGAATCTCTTTAATCTGTCTTATATATCAATCTAGAAATTAATTACAAATTATGACAAATAAAAAAGATGAGGTAAATTAATCCCTTTTAGATATTTAGACTGAAGGTATTACGTAAATATAAAAATATTCAAAGCAAATTTATTTTCCATACAATATGAAAAATCCCTGCTTATTGTTGTAAGATGGAGACGCATCTTTCAAAGTTATGGCTGGGCGTATTATCGGAAAATATAGGGCGTCACTATACATAACTTTTCGAATTTAGTTGGTAATAGGAGATGCGAGTCCTTAAGCAAATATCTGTTGTTATGGTATACCTGTGCGCATATCGTCGTTCTTTATGTGGTTCGACTCCATTTTCAGCGTCCCTTCCCGAGACTGGCGCCTCTCCGTTGGAGAGACAATATCGTTGATCGTTAGTCTGTATAAATAATTTACGGGGAGATACGTTTTTTCATTGTTATTTGATGTGTTCAATTGTATTTGAAAGAGTAAAATATTTGTTTGTATTTATAGTAGGTATATTGGAACAGACCGAAATCACTTATATTTTACTCCTTTTTTTGTACTGAATGATTCATTTATTCCTTAAATTTATTTCTTTATTAAGAGTAATAAATTCACTGCTGATCAGTTGGTCAGAAATTGATGACATGACCTTGTATTTCATAGAAATTGATTCAGTCAGTATTATTGAGAACGTAGTTGTTAATTAGTTTTTTGTCACTTCCAACGTATTCATATAACAATATTATAATCACACAACTTGCAGCTCTCACTCACACCTGTGCTTTTTCTTAATTAAGTCAGTTTTTTCTGTGTATGTATCATATTCATATTCAATTTTTATTTTCATAAAATGAATTTTCCAGCCGTCTGTCCTAGTGCAGTTCACGAAATTACTTTTACTTGTATTGATTGTCCCTTTAATAGATACTTCTCAATTACCTGATATTTAACCTCAACACGTTTAAGCGAGGGTTAATTATCTGCCAGTTGTAACGTAAATTCTGTTTCATTGGAAAGATTGTGGAAATTTTTTTTTTCCAGTCCTCGTCAGTGATAAAAAGAGCCCCATAAACTGACATTATTATAATGAGAGCTCATTGCACTCGCAAATAACCCACTTAACATGGTGGATGCATGTATGTCTGCATAATTAATATTGTCATGTATGTAGCTTACACGGAGATATTATAAATATATGATTGATTTTTTTGAGTTTCGATTAAGTTAAATGTCACATTCCATTTTATTTCCCCGTTTTTCCAATGCGTTATTAACTTATCCTCAGGTACAGACTGTTTTGACCTTGATTGCAGAACAGAATGTCGTAAATTTTTCATGAATGCTCCTGTGGTAAGAAGGTTAAGGTCTTGGCCTTTTGTACATAACAGCATGTTCTACTGTACCTTGTTTTACCACTGTCCCAGGACACAAAAGTAGTTTTGAAAATTGTCTAAAGCAAAAGCATTTGCTTTAGTCTTGTATTCTAATTATCACTGAAATGTGTGACTTGATAGATAGGAAAAATGTAAGTCTTATTTATTGTGAAACTATATAAGTGCCTTGCTCTATAACGAAGGTTATTAAATATCTTGCAATATCCTCAATTTGTACGATAAAAATTTTTTCTTCAATTATACGTAATATTGGTAAATAAATGAATCGCGAAGAGCTAGTGGTAATTATCGCTCATGATTTTTAGAATTAGTTTTGAGTGAAGAGAATGCGCACTTCCCTGTGGCCTCTCACGAACGTGAAACAATGATTTGAAAGGAAAAAAATATTACTCCATTTATAAAATTTTTATAATATTCCAATCAATTTTTTGTAATTCATTCTAAAACAATAGTCTTTTGGGTGTAGACTCATATATTATCAAAATTGGCGATGGATACGTATCGTT